>NC_079169.1:5980066-6055066 GCF_947568905.1 Ostrea edulis | reverse complement strand
TATATTTTTTTTTTGGCCTAAACATGGGCTCTCACAACTCTTTTATTAAGAAAATAATAATATCGTTATGAAAATAACTGTTACGAAAATAACATACCTTGAACTACATGTATAAAAGTAATGAAAAACAAATATCTGTATAGACCTACTATCTAGGGGTATGAGGGAACCGGATAAAAAGTGGAAGGGGGGGGGGGCATGTGTTGAATTATAATTCCCTAGACTATAGTATACATATACTATTACTTTGAAATTTCAGTGACCTAAGAAATATATCAAACCTGAAGTTTCGTGTTTCACACAAACATGTAGGTTGGCAAAACCTTTTTAATAATGTAAATTAATCACAAGTCTGCATATGCCCTCTCATAGGCAAATGTATGCACTGTATGTATAAGTAAGATATGTATACTACACGTATGTCCTTCTCTTGACCCACATTTTGTAAATGAAACAGATATGATAAGTCTATGGCAGTTTATGAAAACGTATATACATGTCATCTCATTGCAATTTATAATTTTGAAACATCAGTATTTAAATTTTAACTGAATATGTGTTGAGACACAGTTTTAAAATTCACATTGTCTGACTCAATCTAATTACTCAGAGGTATAATATAGACCTAACTGTGCAAATATCAGTTATGATGATCTTTTTTCTAGGCATCAGCCTGAAGACCGAGGGAGGTTAGATAGGACCAGTGCAGGTTGAAGTGGATTTCGAGTCAACAAGTATAACAGCAAGAGAGGTACTATATTTTTTTTTTGATAAACATTTGTAAAGACAATTCTGAGTATATCAGATATTCATCTTTTTTGCTATATTTAAATATATTTATCTATATTTTGAACAGGTACGCCATTTACAGTGATGATGACATATCCCCTGGACCCCCACAACTCCACAAATTTAAAAATGTTTGATCAAGTTCCAAAGATTAAAGAACTACTGCAAAATTTGGGACTGGATGAAAAACATTAATTCACTTATATGAGCTCAGAGCAGTGGATGTTATACAACATACTTTGAACTAAATTGTGAATTTAATACATGTCATGTACTCGTATATTACAAGTACATGCCTTTTGAAAGACAATAATATTGCATAGATGTAAAGGAAATTTCAATGTTGATTATTCTTTCTTAGATATATTAGTAAAAAATGTGCACATGATAGAATATCAATTTTATAACTTCAATCAATGTGTTTGAATTTTCCTTGTAATTCAAAATTTAGTTGAAACATACATCATAGATACATTAATGTATATCAAATTTTTAGAAAAGTTTCATAATGGAACTAATTCACCCCTCCCCCCCCCCCTTTATACATACAGTGAACATAGACCTTCACCTGGGGAAAACTTCAGTTAGTTAATGCAATATACATGTACATGCATTCTCAGTTATCCAATAGTGAGTTTTTGGTTCCATGTGAAACTACAATGAGAAATCTTAAACTTATGAAAGACACACCTATCTGTGAGGGTAAGATGACTCAGATGGACTTAAATGTAGTGATCCATGGGCAGTCCATAGGTCTCTTTCCATTGATATTAATTATTTATTGAAATATGAAATGGTTATTTAAACATATTTGGTGTATTATACTGTATAGTGATATAAATTTCTATCAAAAAATATGCATAGGTAATAGATTTGGTCCAGTTATTACAAGAAATTGTATGAAAAATAACTAAATATTTAGGCAATCATTGTGAGTGCAAAAAGGTCAACTGCAATAGCACACACTATATATCATTCTTAAATGGCTCATAGAAACTTCTAGTATTGTGAGTTTGAATGCTCAATATGGTAATTTGGGAATGCTTAATCATTTAAGGTCAATAGTTTATCTCTGCTGACTGTATCTCTTAAAATTCATTTCTAGAAGGGAGGGGGTAGGGTTACGAAATCTGACATATTTTCAGATTAAACCTCATTTGGTATATTTTTTTCTATTCAGTATTTTAGATACTACTTGACTTATTGTAAAAATGAAATAAAATCAGAAATTTTATGAGCAGAATTTTGTTGTTGTCAGAAAATGTATGCCTGATAGTATTTGAGAAATGTCATATTTTAGGTAAATTTGGCCAATTGCCAAGTCGAATCATGCCAATGTTTTCCTTAGATGCATTTTGAATTTCTAATCCATGTTGATTTTTTATCTGTTTGTGTTTAATTTACATAACTATATATGACAAACAATATTTCTGGTGTCAATAATTTTTTTTATTGGCTTTTGTGTTAATTTGCTCAATTTTGGCATTTTTTGCCTTTTGGGGCTGCAAAAGAGGGGATTTCAATCTCGCTTTCCTCGAAAATTAACCTGATTACTTTTGTTGATTTTTTGATATGTTTTAGGATAAAGTCAAAATGTTACAATAAATAAAATTGAAAAAAATTCAATGAGCAGTTTTTTTGGGGCTAGCTATCAATAGCTACCTTAAGCAAATTTAAATAAGGTGTTTGACAAGTAGTTTTAATTATTTTATCTCATACATGACACACCCGTTTGATAAAGCACTTCCGGTCCGAACTTCTTTTGACACTGTCCCTACTTGAAATTCTCGAGCGAGACGTTAAGCAAGATACAATCAATCTAAAACAATTTTCATCCATGGTTTCTTTCATAAAAATGCCCTTTTGTACTGTATATGAATGGGTTATAAGCGCACTATTTTTTCATAAGAAAGACTGATAAGCACGACGTCTGAGTCACGGATTCAAAATAAATTTCTACCATACTAGGGGTCATCTGAAAATTAAGCGAGAAGAAGACGTATGAGATAAATAGAACATATATAATTGCGTATTTTGATATTTTGGTTTTTCCAACTCGTTGATATGGTGTATTTATTCGCCCAGCAAGCCTCGCGAATACATGTAAATACACCATATCAAAACACGCAATATATATATCCTCTCTCTATATGTAATTAACATATTATTTGAACAAATATGGGTTGGTTTTATAACTCGCACTCCTTTTAAATAAAACGGGGAGGAATGTAGTAATAACTGGTATTATTAAGATCGGGCTCAACATTCCCGATAGTCTAATCAGCTGATCAATAACACCGGTTCACAGACCAGACCTCTAGAGACGATCATCTCTGAATCAGAGAGCCACACAACTCAGCCTTTGGTGAGCGACTTATATAGTTACTGCACTAACTCCTATTTATACCACGTGATTCACAACAGTATTAATATGTACTTGTTGTTGTTATTATTCTTTGTTGATATTGGCCACATTAATGTTATTCATTTCGTTTGTCTTGAAAAGGGGACAGGTCGTCCCGAAGATTTGACAATCTGGTTGTTCGTGCCGTTGTTCATTTGAGTGTTTTGTATATTTTTTTTTGTGTATTTGACCTTGTGTCCACGTTGTGGATCCGACACTTCTAGGTATCGGATGTTATTGGAACTTTACACCACTTGCTTGTCGAAAGAGGCGACTTAATGGGGCGGTCCTTTGGATGCTACCGAAAAAACCGAGGTCCCGTGTCATAGCAGGTGTGGCACGATAAAGATCCTCCCCTGCTCAATGGCCATAAGCGCCGATTATAGGCCTAAATTTTGCAGCTCTCTCTCTATATATATGTGTGTGTGTGTATGCATGTATATATAATGAAAGGTGAAGATAACGAACAGTGATCAATCTCATAACTCCAATAAGCAAAACAAATATACATAATGTAGGGGTCCAGAGTGCGATGGTCTGCGCTAAACCTCGATGGTGTGACACGCCAAAGTGCGATGGTCTGACACGCCATAGTGCGATGGTGTGAAACGAATGCACCATAATGCGATGATGTCGACACGACAAAGTCCGATGTTGCATACTAATGCGTCAAAGTGCGATGGAGTGACACCCCGAGGTTCATTGGTTTGTTAACGACACAGTGTTTTGGTACAGGCTATACCAACCGTGTGTTGTTTCACCAAAATATCAGTGCAAAATCCATGTACAAAAAATAAGGATAAGGACTTATTTCATTACCATTGCGCTATCATAAGACAAAGGCCATATCAAATAGTCACCGTCTAAAAAGGCCATTAAATTGGGGGGGGGGGGGGCAAAAATTACGTCAGAGTTGGTTTTGATGCACTTTGGTTGTTATGGATACGAGTAAATTAAAGAGATTAAATTGTCATTTATTCATTTTTTTTAAAATAATGTCTGTGTGTGCGACTTTACAATGAAAAATTCAACAACAAAAAGAAGAAAATCAAACGTATGTTTGGAAAATGAACAACAAAAATTAAGAGATGGCATTTCCTTGGAGATAAACTAAAATGCAAAAACTAAATTTTTTCTTTTATATATACGCACACACACACACACACACACACACACACACACACACACACACACATATATATTTATATTTTGTGCGTGCATATCTTTTCGTTTTATTGAAGTAATTATGAACACATAGCCTGAGATTTAAGGCAAGCATAAATATCATCCTTGGAAATCATTAACCTTCTTGTTAGTATGATTGATAACACAGATGTAAGGTTTATTGATTGATTGAATATTGTTTTACGTCCCTCTCGAGAATATTTCACTCATATCGAGACGTCACCACTGCCCGTGAAGGGCTGCAAAATTTAGGACTATGCTCGGCGCTTATGGCCATTGAGCAGGGAGGGATCTCTATCGTGCCACACCTGCTGTGACACGGGACCTCGGTTTTTGCGGTCTCATCCGAAGGACTGTCCCATTTAGTCGCCTCTTACGACAAGCAAGGGGTACTGAGGACCTATTCTAACCCGGATCCCCACGGGATGATGTAAGGTTTATACTTTATTGAATCATAATCAATGTAAGGGAAAAAAAACAAAATACTAGAATATGGTGATAAAGGCCGCATTAGCATAATGCAAGACCAATTTAACTACCCACATACGTGACACCCTTGGAGCCAATGTCAACATAGATACCCAGACCTGAACGGGTCACCACGTTCTAAGGTAGGACGAGAGATCCTGCTCTTCTCGCCCGTCTCCTGCCTGCTAAAGACATTATGGATATCCTTTTCCAGGATAACGTATCGGGAAAGAACCTGCTGTCAAACCATCGACTTAAAGAATTGGTAAGGTTGTATGTTTGTAAGGTTTTAATAACGTCTGGACTAAAACCATCTACTTAAAGAATTGGTAAGGTTGTATGTTTGTAAGGTTTTAATAACGTCTGGACTAAAACCATCTACCTAAAGAATTGGTAAGATTGTATGTTTGTAAGGTTTTAACAACGTCTGGACTAGAATTGGTAAGATTGTATGTTTGTAAGGTTTTAACAACGTCTGGACTAAAACCATCTACTTAAAGAATTGGTAAGATTGTATGTTTGTAAGGTTTTAATAACGTCTGGACTAAAACCATCTACTTAAAGAATTGGTAAGATTGTATGTTTGTAAGGTTTTAATAACGTCTGGACTAGAATTGGTAAGGTTGTAAGAAATGCAGGAAAGGGACGTAGAAATTCTTTATAAATGATTCTGTTTGAATCTCTCTATATATGATGCATTTTGCCGTATATTAAGTGCAAAAGGGTCATTATTCATTTTCAATCTAGCATTAAACTTTTTATGTCTATACTCTTATTGCACAAGAATATGTCATTATTTGGTGTAATAATTGATTTGTGTTGTGTTGACACCAACAGAGAAACCGAGTGTATGCCAACAAATCGCAAATACATTTTAAGTGGAAAAAGGTCAAGTTTAACACAATGTAGCTCATTGACAAGCACTCTGACCCCAATTCTTCGTTTCAATTTCATACTGGACCTTTTATGAGAAAATTACAAATATACTTTTGAAATATTGACAAAACTTCAGTGCAAACCTCTTTAAAGGGGCATTAACTGTCATTTTGTCACCAAAAATTTAATTATATGAAAATTGCTCTATATTATATATTTCAGTGATAACACCATGGCCAGTATTTTTTATCAAAATTATTTCAAGAATTTTTAACCTCAAAGCAGACATATGAATGTGTAATTTTGTTGATTATATAGTGTTTGTCTTGGAAGACAATAATTCTTCATTATATATTTCTTCACACTAAAAGCGGTTATCTAAGCTAGTTTTATTAGGTTTCTCTTGTATTTGGGGGGGGGGGGTACAAAATAAATGATTGTATTAATCATTAATATGTACGACTATACCGTTGAGATAATTTGAGAAAAACGGTTGCCATTATTTTAAAGCCAATGCCCCTTTAAAAAGAAATATATCAGTTGTAAGGGACAAAATTAATTGTTGATTTACTTGTAATGATAAAAAGATTAAATGTAACTACATATTGATTTTTAAAAAGAAGAAAAAAATTAAGATGTACCTGCTTGCATGTTTCATAAACATGCATACATGTACTGTGCATTCAGACTTAATTCAGTTGAATCTTCTTGATCTCTTTATTAAGTATGTACAGAATGAAATAGCTCAGATTGACATGACAGCTTTTTTAAAAGGCCCCATATATAATTAGATTCAACGAGACTGGAATATTCAGTCGTTCTTGCAGGACAGGAAATGCTGCCCTGCTTGGTTATAAAATGTTAGCTAGATATCAGACATTCCTGGCGCGTACAATACCTTTCACAGAAAACCCTATAAATATAAGTATCTATGTGAAATACTTGAGAATCTTTTGAAGTTTCCTATAATCTGTTGACCACATGTTAACATCCACTTGAAGATGAAGAGGGACTGTCCATCACTTAAGTGGTGCTAATTTTATCCCTGAATGAATTCTACTTGTTACTCAATGTCGTTGTGAAGTTAGTAGCAAACTAAACGAGGGCAGTTTCAATTTAGTTCTCTTTATTTGATCCAACTATGTACATGTACATACAAATGACATCGGGAGAAATGAATATTGAAATATATGTTTATACAAATAGTACATAGGGTGAAATAATTATTGAAAAATAGCACATAGGGTGAAATAAATATTGAAATACATGTTTATACAAATAGTACATAGGGTGAAATAATTATTGAAATACATGTACAGTACATGTATATACAAATAGCACATAGGGTGAAATAAATATTGAAATACATGTATATACAAATAGCACATAGGGTGAAATAAATATTGAAATACATGTATATACAAATAGCACATAGGGTGAAATAAATATTGAAATACATGTATATACAAATAGCACATAGGGTGAAATAAATATTGAAATACATGTTTATACAAATAGTACATAGGGTGAAATAATATTGAAATACATTTATATAGCTTGAAAATACGGATATATATTTAATTGCTGTTATAAAATTTACAAATTCATTTCAAAATTAAGGATTATCTCCCTCACTCATAGCTCTTATCCTTCGAGGAATTTGACTCCACTTTTTTGGCACACTGTTTTCCCCTATAATAGCTCTAAAACTTCATTGTTATTTTGGATTTCAAACATTTCGGTTGAGCATCACTGAAGAGACATTGTTTTCGAAATGCGCATCTGGTGCATCAAAATTCGTACGGTATAAGTTTTACACTATATACAAATGGCAAATAGAGTGAAATAAATATTGAAATACATGTATACACAAATAGCACATAGGGTGGAATAAATATTGAACTGCATGTACATGTATATACAAATAGCACAAAGGGTGAAATAAATATTGAAATACTTGTATATACAAATAGCAAATAGGGTGAAATGAATATTGAAATACATGTATATACAAATAGCAAATAGGGTAAAAAAAATATTGAAATACTTGTATATACAAATAGCACACAGGGTGAAATAAGTATTGCAATACTTGTATATACAAATAGCACATAGAGTGAAATAAATATTGAAATACATGTATATACAAATAGCAAATAGGGTAAAAAAAATATTGAAATACTTGTATATACAAATAGCACACAGGGTGAAATAAGTATTGCAATACTTGTATATACAAATAGCACATAGAGTGAAATAAATATTGAAATACATGTATATACAAATAGCACATAGTGTGAAATAATTAGTGAAATACTCGTATATACAAATAGCACATAGTGTGAAATAATTAGTGAAATACATGTATATACAAATAGTACATAGGGTGAAATAATTAGTGAAATACATATACATACAAATAGTACATAGGGTGAAATAATTAGTGAAATACATGTATGTTGAGATATAAAGGTCAGATAAGATATTAATAAAAAGGGTGCAGGAAAAAAAAAGATCAGACATGGAGAACAAACGAAATCTTACATTTCAAGAATATACATTAACAGTTCTCCACATGACTTTACATCAGGTGGGTTTTTTTTTATCAAGTAGATATTTCCCGAGTAAGATATTTTGTAATTTTAACATTCAAATTCTGGTTTAAAAAGTTTATAAGTACGAACTCTAGAAGGAATGTTGATTTCGCTATAACACTTTCGGATAAACTGGTCTTTTAATCTTTGTTTTACTATAAGAGTAATCCATTTGGTGGTCATAGAACATAGAAATGATACATGTATAATTTCTTAATCCATTTGGTGTTCATAAAACATAAAAAAAAAAATAATATAATTTCTTAATCCATTTGGTGTTCATAAAACATAAGAACAATATAATTTCTTAATCCATTTGGTGTTCATAGAACATAAAAATAATTTTATTTCTTAATCCATTTGGTGTTCATAAAACATAAAATAATATAATTTCTTAATCCATATGGTGTTCATAAAACATGAAAATAATAATAAAAAAATTACATGAGATAATCCATATAGATTAATTAATTGC
This sequence comes from Ostrea edulis, assembly GCF_947568905.1. NCBI lineage: Eukaryota > Metazoa > Mollusca > Bivalvia > Ostreida > Ostreidae > Ostrea > Ostrea edulis. Next base: position 6,046,275 of record NC_079169.1, on the reverse strand, counting down.
ACAATATATATACAGTTAATCCATGCTTGTTTTTATACATGTATATTCATTGTTAGATATGTATACGTCAAGAGATCAAAAGGATTCTTCTTTTACTTTCATTTTGTTTTGATTACCAAATGATCATGGAAAATGTTATAAAGCTTTACAATTCAGCCTTCTCTGGGTGATATTCAAATACTACCGATATCAAAAACTTGAATATATTTACAGCTAAATGACACAAGACTGTCCTCTATGAATAATAGTAATTACAATTGCGAATATTTGTCAGTTCTTTCCCCTATTTCAAACATAGGTGGCGCAAGACTCATTTACGTCCTTGTTGACTTTCGGTGTACATAAGATTTATGAGAGAGTGTAAGGTTTTTGTTATGCAAACAGGGAGCGGGGGTAGAATTCCCGAGAACTGAAGCTTTTTCAAAAACCAACAGCAGCCCGCTGAAATTTTTAAAAATAAAGTTTGAATCATATCTACTTTTATCAAAATTAAATGCAAATTCATAAAGCTATAAATTTATCCAAATGAAGTAAATACAAATTTCACTGTCATATATACAATGTTGTGTTTATAATAAAAGCCATACATAGGTCTATTGTTCATTGTGGTTTTTATTTTAAAAATCATTACATTACATTTTTCAATATTCACTTGTAACTTCGATTCCAATCTGAAGTATGAACATTCAAATTGACCTTCAAATTGAAAAGTGTACTACATGTATTTTAGTATTATATCATGAACTGTCATGGTATATATAAGCATGATAAATCCTTATACATTAAAGTAAACACGGGTCAAATTATGTAGGCCTACATCAGTTTCCTGCAACACCATGGACAAACGTCATTTGGATACAACCATTCCTACGCAGGATACAGTCGTGCTTTTAACGCAGAGTACAACCAACTCAAAGTATATCAATCATAGTATATGGATGGAGACGTGAATTTAGAAGTTGAAAGAAAGCTTGAACTTCCGTCTTAAACTTGCAATCCAAATTGTAATATTCAATTAATCATCATTGTACAGCTAGCATATGGGGTAGTAAAATTTATTTGACCTGCCAATTTTTCGCTTGCACTATGGACTAATAAAAAAATTAATCGCAAGGACTGTTTACCTACCTTGACGTCATCAAGTAAGTGATATAAGTTAAAACACGCAAATAAACTGTTAAATGTGAAGTTAAGGGTTATGATATATGTACTCTATATACATGTATACCTTCTCTATCGTGAATTTTATTGTATAAAGAGAAGTTATACATATACATGTACATTCATTATTACTACACATTTTAACAGGTTAATATTAGAAATTCAGAGATATATGGATATATAATCATCGAGAGAGAGAGAGGGGGGGGGGGTCCGCATCTTATTGTTTTAAACATATGCAATTCAACAACTTATAAAGAATTATGATGTATTGTATATTATATATTCAACCTAAACTACTGTTTAAGCATGTAAACTTAATCACGAAGTAGTTTATAGTGAAAAACGTTCAATGTGTATTAGATGTCTTTATTTAATCGATGTGACAGAGAAAATTCGGTGTAGCTGACACTCTCAACGTGCTCTCCTGTCCGCCCAGAGAGTCTTGCATTGCGTTTTCTAAGTTCGTCTCTAAGCGCAGTGAGATCCTACGAACCGTAATCCGCCATCGTTACTAAATATTCAACAACTTTCTAATCTAAACGTGTCCTTTCGACGCTCTCTTAAACTTGAGGTTAGAAACGCCTTGGACGTTAACGGATCGTGCGCCACCTGTAATCAAGGGCGAGTAATTTGAAGTTTTATTTGCCAGAAGATAACGAACAGTGATCGATCTCATAACTCCTATAAGGAATACAAAATCGAAAGTTGGACAAACATATACCCCTGGACACACCACAGGTGGGATCAGGTGCCTAGGAGGAGTAATATATAATTATATGTTTACATTGCTACTTACTGGTTCTCTTACCCATCGCTTTCGTGTAACGTGGGCTCGACGACACATCGCCCTCGCTTCCACACTGTTCTGACCAGTCCAGTCCAGCTGATGTCCAGTTCAGTTCCTGTCCAATTCAGTTGCTGTCCAGTCCAGTTCAGTTGCTGAACAGTCCTGTCCAGTTCAGTTGTAGTCCAGTTCAGTTTAGTTGATGTCCAGTTCAGTTGCTAACCAGTCCAGTTCAGTTGCTGTCCAGTTCAGTTCAGTTGCTGACGAGTTCAGTTCAGTTGCTGTCCAGTCCAGTTGTTGTCCAGTCCTTTTCAGTTGCTGACCAGTCCAGTTCAGTTGCTGTCCAGTCCAGTTCAGTTCAGTTGCTGTTCAGTTCTGTTGCTGACGAGTTCAGTTCAGTTGCTGTCCAGTCCAGTTCAGTTGCTGTCAGGTTCAGTTGCTCCCTTCTTGCAATATCTCAATCTCTCCTTCAGTCGTTGCGGGGCTGGCCTCTCTTCCTCTTTCCCTGCATAAAGGGAAAGGGTCAGGGCCTGGTGTGTGGTGCTGGACGCTGGTTTCCTGAGGATGTGCCCAATGCAGCCCCCATTTCCTCTGCAGTAATTGCATGGGATACTGGTTCTTGTCCCGGAAAATATGAATGTATCTGTCAAAAACTACTACAACGCAGTATGTTTTTGTGCATCTAAAATAACATAAACTGCATAAAAGAGAAAATGATTTTTGTCTCTAAAATAAAAAGTTTTATTTTTTAAAGAGACATATAGATATAGATATGCTGAATATGACCTTTACAAAATCTGTGTGTATTTCAAAATTTCATTAAAATTCATAAATTAACAACCGATTTTCATCTATAATGCACCTGTCATATTTCCTCTTCAGCCAGTTTATTAAATTTTAGTCATTGTAAATGATATGTGGATAAGATCTGGAATAGGAAGACAACCATTAGTGCAAAAAATAAAAAATCATTCATGCATACATGCATTTTTTTTTAGCTCTTTTAATGTGCTAAATATCACATTTTTATACTACATGACAGGGAGATTCGTGGGAAATCTGGGGATTTCTGAGGATCAAGAAAATTCATTTATTCTGAGGCAGAACGTCTTCAAGTCTCCAAATATATTTTCTCTCTCTCTCTCTCTCTCTCTCTCTCTCTCTCTCTCTCTCTCTCATAATTATTTTTCCTGTAACTTGAAGATTGATGCATATGCCACTTGTGTTGATATTACAGAATAGAAGAAAATAAAGAATTATAAAAATATATATAGATATATATATATTCTAGTATCCAGTATTTAAGTGGCACATGTACCGACTACATATTGCACCAGTACTACATTAAATAATACGATAATGAAGAGCCCTATATCGGGTTTCATTGGGAAATATGGATGTGTAATATAAACGCTTTTTTATTTTAAAAATCAATAAATATGCTATTGAGTTACATGCAAAAGTCAGGGCATCGAGGGCACGCTATCGTCTATAGTGTGGTACTGTCTGTGCCACGATACAGAGATGGGACTTGCACTTAACCCTGTCATCGTATACGTAAACCTCTCTGAGGATCATTGCTATGTCCAATGCTATACACGTGTAATACATGTACAATGCCAATCATATAGACCCTACGTAGCACAATAAACAGCATGATCTTTATCTTTTAAAAATAAACAAAACGTCTGACACGTTCATTGCTAATGTCTTTATTGATAGCGGGTAATATTTATTTCTATTAACTGAACATTTATTTCCTAGTGTGGTGCCTTTCCACCTCACAATTCTTACTAACAATGATACCTGTACAGAAGACATGCATGTTCAGTTCAATTCTTCCTTTTCTGCCAATCAAATCAAGCGGAAATATTTACGTTACTTTTCGTGATTAGAATATGAATTTAAAAAAGGTTCTTTTAACAGGGAAATCCCAGATCCACGTTTTTTACGGGTAGTAGAACTTCGGAACATAGATTTACAACGATACGCACGATATATAATTGAGATATCCATTTGGAACATTAAATGCACTGCATATATAATTTTAAACTTAAAATCCATGCTTTAAAGATTTAAATAGATTGCAGACTATAATAATGCATTGATGAATGTTTGGTGACGTAAAAGCAAGAAACAGGTGACTCAGAGTGCCAAAAATACAAGCTCCTGTGCACCGACGCGAAGAAGCGATATATTTGGAATCATACTCCACTTCCACTGCACGTGATTGGTCTCCTCAGGGGGAAGTTTACTACGAGATCACTTTGTCAATATTATCATTCTGTCTAAGATCCTCAAACGACCTTCACTTTGGAATTACGTAGGGAGTTTTTTATCTTTGGAATTCCATATTTTGGGTAATAGAGTTGTATATTTTCTCTTTCATCCCCTTAAATCGGGTTATCCCATGCGTTGTAATGACATTTTATAATTACCACCAACTTAGCCAGAGTTTTAAGTGAAATTGCTTCATTACTTACAACACAGTGTAAAGGTGAAGATAACAATTCAAAATTAAGAGTAGGGCAAATACGGACCTCTGGACACACCAGAGGTGGGGTCATATAATACAATGCAATGCTTTTCTTTCAGAAGCCAGTAAGTCTAAGCACGAAAATTCACGACAAGGGTTAAAAGTTTAAAACATGAAAAACTGTACTTTCCTCATCCTTGCTTGAAAAGATGAAAAAAAATGAAGTACAATGCAGTGTAATCAAAGTTTATACATATTTATAAGCCAGGGGGAAAATGGACTTACAAAGATATAACAAAAATATCTTTAAGAACCCCATATTTCAGACGAATATAAAAATCATCAAACGATGATTTGAACAATATGAACAATGAAATACATATTAAGGACCAGACTTTTTACATGAGGTATAGATGTATGCTGTTGTAATTACATGTAATTGAGAAATGCCCCGGCTTTAGATCTTCAACAATGGACGCAGGGAGAGTGTGTAGTATAAACCAATTACATGTATGTCCCCACACCCCGTCCGTCAACAGCCTGTATAATACCACATAACACCAACAGCCTTGATATTTATTTTTTAACCCGGCTGGTTTAGAGGGATGGCCGGTTGACCAAGAACTGGCATTTAGAGACATTTTCTCTCAATTTTCATCAGATATTTCTTCTTCATACCACGAACCTTGTAATATTGTGTTCAATGACTATTATTTCACTCTTGGAAATAAAACAAAATAAATGACTGACATGTTTATTTCCAACCCATACCATATGATGGCTGCAATTAATACACAAAGTAGGAATTGTACACGTTGATCTATTGATACAGTTATTATCGGTGGAGATCAAATTAATCCGCTCGTACCAGAAATATTTCTCGCTGAAATCATATAAATTGAAATTGAAAATTTATTACAGAAGTCATTATTGGCATTTTTTTTTTATATTGGCGTACATGTTACATGATTAAGGAAATATTCCTTGCTGAGAGACTATGAGTGTGTTAAAAATTAAATTTTTAAAAAATGCACCAATAATATTAGCAGAACTAATTAATTTGATTATTAAAAGATCGCATTTTGCCTTTTCAAATGAGGCTAATTAAGACTGACGCGCGGCTAGCGATATTTATTTCCCTTCAAACTTAAAATTTCAATAATGATGACGGGTATCACAATAGGTATTTGCAATCCTGGACTTTTTCATGGGGAACGGGTGAATCCAATATTTTACCCACCCCCAATATTCCGATACTTGTTCATCCCACACGCTGTTAAAGGGAGTTTATTAATATAACTCCGTAACTGTATAAAAGGCCACAGAAAGCCCATACTTTACTATCGATACGTGTTAACTTCGCAGTTCATATATACATAATATATCAATATGCTGTTATAGTTTTCTATTGTTAGGAAATGAGATATAAATGCACCAGTATCTCTTTTCAAAAGTTTTACAGGAATAACAATGATGCTAGCACGATATACCAGTATGTATTTTAAGTTTCTGTGTGATGGAATTAAAAAAAAAAACCACCGTTTCTAAATCTCTAAAGTGTACCCCCACTCCCCAATACTTCGTGTACCATTCATAGAATATTGTACAACTAAATCTTCATTTACATACATCGATTGGCATACCATGCTTAAGAAACAAAGCATTAAAAATACAGGTCACTAAACCGCGTGCCTAAATGCATAACGATAAATATTACCTTACAAAAAAGCATTCTGACAAACATTTCTGAATAAATTATATTATATGGTGTCAAAATACAAAATGTTTAAATAGAGTATAACAACGACAAAATACATGCTGTCTAAATGCAGTGTGATTGGTTGGTTGTATATTGTTTAATGTCTCTTGCGAGAATCTTTCACTCCAATGGAGACCCTTGTCGGTGAGGGACTGCAAAATTTAGGCCTATGGTCGGCGCTTCTGGCCTTTGAGCAGGGAGGGGTCTTATTGTGCCACACCTGTTGTGACACGGGACCTCGGGTTTTGCGGTCCCATCCGAAGGACCGCCCCATTAAGCCGTCCTCTTACGACAAACAAGGGGTACTGAAGACCTATTCTAACCCGGATCATCACGGGACCATTTACATGTAGTCATTTGAAAACGATCGATTTTTTTCTGGTTATTTTGTAATGCAGATACGTTGGATGACTATGCCCCCGCACTATTTTTTATTTCTATTGGTAGTAGTGAAGGAGACGAATGTAAGCTTGAGCGTTATGAATGGAAAAAAAACCTGGTTGGTTGATTGGTTGTTTGTTTTACGCCCTTTCGAGAATTTTGCACTCGTACTTCTCTCCTTTCACACTTCGAAAAGCGATGATATGTGCTTGTATACAAAACATTCAAATACAATCTGATAGACATTCGTGTTGAAATACAATCTGATAGACATTCGTGTTGAAATACAATCTGATAGACATTCGTGTTGAAATAAAGCTAATGACAGAATTTAATTAATCTGATACAGTTAATGTCAAAATGTCAGATCAATACAGAGAAGAGTTCAGTTTGGGTGATTAACACCTCTCTCTCTTCAAATGATCCCTGGGTGTAATGCATTTCTTTAAAAAAAATTGCTCAAGTTTCAGTGCAATCAGTTTTGTTACATTTCGAAATAATTCTATCTATTGTAGCCAATTACAAGACTTTCTCCACCCGTTAGAGATAGCGAACCAAAAGTATTTTAGTCAGCTTTGATCATGTTTGTGAATTAGGAAATATTACAGGATGCACCTTTTTATACACCAGGCCACCAATTCATGCTTTGAGGGTCGGAAAGCATAATTTGTACCATTTTTATAAGTACTTACACACACACACACACACACACACACACACACACACCGTTTCGTGTGGATATTTACATACAACAGATTATTTAAATGAATACTCTTAATTCTGATGAGCACACAGACGGACAGTACATGTCTGTAGTGGTCAGTTGGGGGGAGGGTGGAAAACAAGGGGAAATACCCTGAAAATAAAATATACAGTTGAAATTAACTATGTCAAGGTCAGTACTGCCTGCAGATGATCACATGGACAGAGCTAATGCGTGCCTAGAGTAGAAAAACTTTAATTACTTCTCATTTTAACTTGTGTGATAACGAAATAATGTCGTAGTCATGCGGAAAATGGAATTCATGTCTGCGTTGTTTTATTTTAGGGATAGATAAACGACGAAAGCACGGGGTGGTTTTTGCATAATCCGCTTTACAGATTATCTAAATTACACAAATATCATAAACCTTTATTTCTGAAAATTATGTTTTATTAAAGCCATGATGTTAAGAGTTCATATTGTAATGCATCTCTCTCTCTCTCTCTCTCTCTCTCTCTCTCTCTCAAGTCCCAGGGGGTCCGGTTTAGTCCTCAGTACTCCTTGCATGTCGTAAGAGGCGACTAAATGGGGAGGTCCTTCGGGTGAGACCGCAAAAACCGAGATTTCGTATCACAGCAGGTGTGGCACGATAATTTAGGAGCGCCGAGCATAAGCCTAAATTTTGCAACCATATGAATGAAAAATTCTCAAGCGGGACTTTAAACAATAATAATCACACACACACGCGCACACACACACACACACACACACACACACACACGAACACTGAATATAATAATCTATCTTGCTGAGTGGTTCGTGAAATACGGAACAACAAGAGCGCGTTTCATTGAGATTTGATCTTTGCACGCTAGGATCGTGATATTAGTCAGTTTCCTCTCAGTTCGATTCACAAAGTTTCCTGCAGGAAAGAGCCCGCAGATCTCTAACTATCACCACACAGCAAGCTAAGCAGGAATATCCGAATGAATATTCTAAGTTTGAAAGTTTTGGTACGCTCATTTTAAGTATCACTAATGAAAGTGTGAAGGTAACGAACAGTGATCAATCTCATAAATCCTAAAACAAATACAAAATAGAGAGTAGGGCAAACACAAACCCCTGGACAAACCAGGTGTGGGATCAAGTGTCTAGGAGGAGTAAGCATCATTGTTAAGTAGTCACACCCACCGTGAGTTCTATACCTTGAGCAGATAAACGGAGTAATGTGTAGTCAAAATCGGCATTTAAAAGAACGGCAAAAGAATCGATAAGAACTACGTCAAATAATATTCGAACTATTGGCAGTTTGTATTTGCTTTTTGTTGGATTCGATTTATTCATAGAATTATCGAAAATGTCTACGTGTCTGTAGGGGGAGGTGGATTGTGTATGTAGGGGGGTGGGGTGGATTGTGTATGTAGGGGAGGGATGGATTGTGTCTGTAGGGGGAGGGATGGATTATGTCTGTAGGGGGGAGGGATGAATTGCTCTGGTTTCTACATGCCCCCTCTCAGTTAATTGACGTCCTTAAGCTACAGACTCCTAATTATTCAGCAATACATTTAGATGTTTTAAAGATCGTATTTTTCAGGTTTAATCAAACAAGAAAACTATTTGGGGTTGATTTGATTTTTTCTCGAAATATCATTTAAATATTGTATATTTTTCAGTGATTTTTTTTTATTTGTAAATTATAAGAAGAGTGTGTGTAGGTAGTGGTAAAGATGTGTGGTATATTGTTGTTTTTATTTCTACATACATGTATATAGTTTATCTCCAGTACACAAAAATATACGGACATACATTATGAAAATATCATATGATTCTATGAGGAGTTGAAATCATATTTTGGATCAATGGAATTTGTGGTTGTGACTTGGTTTAGCTGTAAATAAACTGAAATCTACTTTATTCAAGTTTGCAGTGCATGTAAATTTGGATATATTTTTAGACATGGTGATGTTCACAGTTCAGTTTATTTTATTCATGCAGTAAAAAAAAAAACCACTCACGCGAACACACACACACACATACACAATGGGCTAATGTGGAGAAGATGGACGTACAGAGCTGTCTTAAAAACACGGAATCAATGGCAGGTTTAGGGAGGCGCCCCGCCTTAAAATTTTCAAATTTAAGGTACATCATGGTCTCTTGTTTAAAAAAGATGCCAAAAGAAGCAATGATTATTTTCTCCACTAATGGCAAGTTCTTGTGAGAACTTGTATATATTTTTTTAAACTTTTAAAATTGTGTAATTTTATTAATTTCATCTCATTAAAAATGACAGAAGATAATAACATATTTCAAGTCCTTATCAAATCTATAAAATCCAAGCGCTTCCAGGATCTTGACCCCTGGGCTCCATCCAGAAAAAAAAAACTTTGGGCAATAGGGGGCGCTTAAGGCAGCCCGCAGACCTCCTGCCTCTTGAAGTTGCGCCCCTAACTTTAATTGCTGAATCCGCCCCCAGGGAATCGCTGTAAGACGCTGCTTCTCATGATTGGATAGCTAGAGAAATGCCCCAAAATGTTTAAAATGATTTGATAATTAATAAAAAGAAAAATTTGGTTCAATCACACAGCTTCGCGTGTGATCAAATGCAATGGTCCTTTCGCAGTACGTACGTTAAATTGCATCTCCTACTATAACCGGCGTTCTTGACGAAGCGTTAAACCCCGTTTACTGTTCCCGACAAGGTAAATATACACATATACATATTTAACTACCCACATACATTTATTAGCATTTCATAAGAACGAAACTATAAAAGAAGATATCGGGATTTTAGTAGAAAATATATCATTTCAAGACAACTGACAACAAACTATTTTGAATTCACCATAGTGACATAATTTACGGGTTTGTGTTTTATTCTTCACCGCTACAGTGTTATCCAGGCCTTTATTTGACAGATACCGCGTAATCATATCTTTTTTTTTCCACCTGGAAGTATTTTAAAGTTCGGGGTGAATTCCACGAATTTAAATAATCATAATATACAGACAAATCTTGTCAGTTTGAAATCTCCCCTGAGCTGCTTTTATGTTTTAAACAAAAGGCCGATGAGAATGAATACACCTGATAGTAAAAAATAATATTATAAAAAACCTCTTTTGATCTCTTGCTTTAGAAAAAAAAAAGACCCGAGTCACGTGACCGAACAATAAGGGGAAATCCCAAGTGTCATATAAATATTACGCGCAAGAGCCGACTCCGATCAGATTGAATCGCGTCTATGTATGTTGCAGTCGTAGTTTGCTGGTGTGCATGACAGTGCAGCGTCTTCGAGGCAACAATCTCCAAGGTGAGTTTTAAAGTTTAACAATTTATGCTCAGTTACTGAAAGGGTTTTAAAATTTAGTGTTAACCTTATCTGTCAAGTATGCAAAACATTCAACCTTTTTATCATTTAAATATCGAATTCTAACTAGTCTAAAACTGTATCCATGCCTCATCTTTAAAATAAAACACTTCACGTGGGAAAAAAGTATATATATCGCATAAAAATCACAATCACATAATTTCGCAGGTATATATTTATAAATCATTAGGTTTATTTAAAAACCCTTTTATCTATATAAGGTGTACACTTCACTGAGAAATTACATTCATGGTTTTACCCTAAAATAGCTAAATACACAGACGATACCAATGCCGTGTACGGCTTAAAATTAGTTTTATCTGCAAATTCTTTTTTTTTTTTATTGTATTGCATGTATGACAGCGCCTTGGGTGACAATCTAGATAATATAAACAAAGGGAACTTCATAAAAACGAGAAAAGCATTCTCTCTATTTTCGATGACTCCTCCCTTAGTATGCAACACGTATTTGTCCTGGGGTGTTGAGTTTTAGTCTTTTTCTCCCATTGGGTCAAGCAAGTTTATCTTTAGAAAACACTCACTGCTCGCCCCTATGGAGTTGAAGAACGACAGATAATTTCTATCCCACTTGAACATCATTGACAGGAAAACCTATCTCTATTTTCAAGATCCGGAGTTAATATAATTATTTTAAGTGGTTTGTGCACTTTGGTAATATGTGATGTATTCTAACACTTCACAAAAATGTATTTAAAAATGAAGTTTTTAAAAAACGCTAGAAATTAAAACGATTAATTTAATTGCATTTCAGAAGAAAAGACCAGAAGATTTTAGATAGAAGTTTACAGCAGATGAAAGGTAAAAATTACTATCGCCCTAAAAATCTTAACAGCTTATATATACTCTTTATACGCCGACTCAGGTAGAGTTTAAAAATGAGAGAAAATATTTCACGTGCTTTCTTTTTTCCCCAGATGACTAGCATGAATGATCCAACTCCAGATTTTTCCCAAATTTTGAAATATCTCCACGACCCCAACACCGAATTCTCCGAGGTATCCGCATGTCTGCCCTATAAAGGTACGTTCAGATCTTAGATTTCACAAGATACTGTGTGTGGTATGCTGTGGTGTTTTACAAATCTGTACTAATTTTTTGTATCCTTTCAGAAGACCCCCAGTCTCACGCGTTGAGGTTTGAACAAGAGGATAGATCAATTCCTAGCGAGTATACCACATTATCCAACACAACATACGGTGTGTACACATTATATGTTGTTATTAGGAAGATATTTAACAACTACTAAGTTCAGATTTAAAACTCCTAATATATACGTATCTTCACTTTTAGATCCAGCCTATCTCCCAGACCATGGTTCCGATGGTAGCGAGTTGGAAGACGACGCCTCCGGTGAGTATCTGGATATATCTATTGTCATCTCAGCTTAAACTCCGTAGCAAATGTCACTAAGATGTGTAAACAGGGGGTTTGTCTTTCCTCCAGTGATGCTTGATTATACATTCACGGAGTGTCCAAGCTGTGGTCACATCTTCTGTCCAAACTGTGCGTGCTATCAAACCTGTTGTTCTTGTTACAACTTCGCCAACATCCACCTGACCCACGACCACGCAGGAAGTCCAGTCGCCGAGGAAGATTCCAACGATTCCATTGAACGAAAGCTCCCTAGTATAGACATATTCCGGGATTTTAATTCTCCCACGGGTTCATTAAATACCCCAAACGAGACTGGAAAACGAAAGCGAGGTCAGTTAATGAAAGTGAGCTAACATGTTTTAAATATTTATATATATATATATATATATATATATATATATATATATGGTCTCTAATTTTACTTTTTCTTTGAAACAGGAGCGAAAAACATTCTTCTGTGGAAATTTCTCTTGGCTGAATTGAGTACACCAAATGCCGGTTATATAAAGTGGGTGAACAAACACGAGGGTACGTTCAGATTTATGGACACGGTGGAAGTAAGCAGACGATGGGGGCAGAAGAAACAAAAAACAGACATGAACTTTGAAAAACTCAGTCGTGGAATTCGGTAATTATTTGAGTACTATATTGAATTTCATATTATAAATTTCGAACTTTGATAATCTGCATGAAAAAAGGACAATGAAATGCTAATTTTTGTTTCATTTTCTTCCAGACACTACTACAAGAACAAGTTCATGACGCGCATCGATGGCGTCCGGCTAGTGTACAAGTTCAACTGGTCTAAAATCCCAAAAGAATGGCAACCGTTTGATGTTATTGGTTTGTAAGGACAAAAAAATATAACATTGGTGTCCGTTCCAATCCGAGCCGGGAAATGTGCATGAAATCCAAACATATACAAATATATTTTTCCTGAAATGCCTCATGATAGCGAATTGATGGAGGACAACGAAATCTCAAGTCGGGTAATGTTTGGAGCCATGGTGTGTTCAGCCTTACTGCCGGGTCTTCCTAGCAAGCTCAATTTTCCATCGTGTGTTCGTGTCATTTTTAAAATCAATATGAAATTTATTTTTTTTCAATTTGTATATATCATGATTTATTGTATATAGAGCAACACTTTGCATTGTTGAATAACCATGTTGATCAATAAAATTATTTTGATGTTGAATTAATTTTAAATGTTGTATTGTATATAGCGACTCAAATGAACCCATATTGATTCGGATTAATTACATACTTACAATAAAGGAACTAGACGTGAAAAATTATGAAGGACATTATATAATGCAAACATGTAACGTTTAATGTTATAAGCTGAAAACGCTCTCCTCGAGTACTATCCTGTGGACTAAAAAGGAGAATATTGTCACAATTTGGGGAAACCAGCCTGGAAATTTAGAATATAAAATTCGATATGATCCCCCAAAACACGAGGGAAAGCAAAAAAAAATTAAATTAAATTTAAAAAATGCAGTTGAAACTGTCTGCCTATAAAGGAGATTATATGCAAAATTCTGATTACTTCTAAATATAAGAGAACGCGGATATTGCGAGTGTATTCTCTTCCAAAATGTATTAGACTCGTATCCGGTTCCGTGTTGAGATATACACAAGAGGAAAACCTCGTTTGTACCAGTGTGTCGAGGCACAACCTCCTCATGACTATATTCGAAATCAATTCTCTGAAAATCCAAATATAGCTTAAAACAGGTTGGATGAATTTGGCAATGAAATATAATCTGAACGCTCTCACCAACTTAGAGACATCTGTTTATGAAAAATGTATTTATAGAAACAAAAATCATGTTGCCGAGTCTGTGATGTAAATGTGACGTTAAGTCGGAAAGATATGATCTGTAATTTGGAGGAGTAAGATAAAGCAACGGTTTCAACATTAGGATTTAGAAAGTAGATTAATGATAACTCTGAAACACATCGTCAATGTATAGAAAAAAATGGACAATTTCAGAACTTAGCATTCACGTATGAATATAGTAAATATTTGTTATGAACTTTTATGTTGTCATACACTGCAGAATAAACTGCAAGAAATTTTAGCCAACCCCTAACATAGTATTTGGCTGGAACTGTTGTGGTTAATAATATACTATAGGGAAACCATATGGTGTTAGAATACAGCGGGGGAAACGAACACGTGCGAACTCAGTGAATCAAAAATCAAAATCGAGCTCACGTACAAGTGTATTTCATATAATATTCTAGGAACCAGCGGCGTTGGTGTTTAGCCCCGAGGACCTTTAACAACAATATTCGTATAGGTACTTTTCACAAACTCAACCGTGTTTGCTTGTACAAGGAATAAGAGGGGCGTGTTATTGAATCTTTATTTAGCTATCCAACATTTGAATTTATTATTATCCTAACTTACAAATTCGTATTATGAAGTATGGTACGGGTTTGTTTTTCAATAATGAAAGCTAAAAATTATTTTAGACTGGTTATTTTGGTTTATGTAACAAAATTTAAAATCCTGTAAAAGGATATATCAATTCTGGATAAGAATTGCCAACAAAATGTTGACAAATGTGTGTGTTTTTAAAAATGTATGATAACGGCAATTCCTTTACAAATACACATTGTAATTCACAGACGTCGCCATATGAGTGAACAATTATCGAGAGGGACGTTAAACAAGATACAATCAATCAATCATGGATATGATTGCTGAGTATCAAATTTTGTAAAAGTATAATTTCTTGTATTGACATCTATTCCTAACGATGATGTAATGTTAAATTAACATAATACATCACTTAATTAAGGCTTGCATTCCGTCCTTTGTCTTATTGCAATCAGACAGAAGCTCATGGTGTGAAGGAAAATTTCACACAACCCCGTCATGCATTAGCACCACCCTTGTTTATTTATGTTTTAACACTCTTTGTATTTGTACTTCAATGAAAAATCGCCCATTTGTTTACACCATAACTACAGGACGATTTGTACCATTGTTATTGTTATATGTAATATATGAGACGGATATACATAATTCTTCGCACTTGTTTCCGAATCCTATTACATTTACAGCATGTTTGTATATTTCATGTTTAAAACCAAATTGTCATTAAAGTCATATTGAACTTCAAAATGCAGTAAAATATTGGTATATGAAGTAGGCCCTATAGAATATTAATGTTTTCATAAAATCAATTAATGAATAACTTCACATACAATATTAGAACTACATTAGAAGCAATACATCAGTGATTGTATAAAATGTGCAAAAAAACGTCACTGAAATTACAAATATGAAAATAACGAACAATGATTAATCACATGAATCCAATAAAGAATACAAAATTAAGAAATGAAGGCACGCACGGACCCCTGGACACATCAGAGGTGGGATCAGGCGCCTAAAAGGAGTAAGCATTCCATGTTGACCGGTCACACCCGCCATGAACCCTACATCTTGACCAGGTAAACGGAGTAATCGGTAGTCAGAATCAGTATGTAAAGCCTTACATTTGGTATGAAACACGTCATTGTTGTATTCGATGATTAATGGTTTTTCTCTGTCAGTACTGATGTATCTTTAAGAAGATTGAACGTAAAGACAATGTGTGTTTTCTGGTGGTGCTCGTGTCCTTTAGATACAGCCAGCAAAGTTGAGAGCTTAAAATGTATATTCTGATGACGATATATATGTACATATATATATATATATATATATATATATATATATATATATATATATAAAGCACTAAAAATGACCAACAACACGAACAACAATGAATTGCCAATTCTCGGAACGACCTGTCCCTTCCTCAGGACGATAGCATATTTACATAGAAAGGAAATCTAAATACATAAAGTCAAGAAGACTGAACTGAATGATTCAGTCTTACACTGGATAAAGTAAAAAAAAAAAAAACACACACCAAAAAACAAACAAACATAAAAACCACAGAACTTTGCTTTTGACTTTATCCAGCGTAGGACTGCTTAGTTCAGTCCAGTCTTGACGCTCGATCAGAACACACTTGCCCCATGTTACACTCGATAGTATCAATATGTAAACGTTTTGTCTGTTATCAGCTTTTGTAGTTTAGTTTTAGTTTTAATTTTCTTTCCTATTTTGTTTTCTTTTCTATGTTAATATTATATCGTCATGAGGAAGGGATATGTCGTCCCAAAATTTGAAAATTCACTGTTGTTCGTGTCGTTGGTCATTTTTAGAGCTTTTTATATCCTTATTTATTTGACCTCGTATCTATTATTAGATCTGACACTTTGGATGAGTGTTGTTGGAATTTAGTGATATATATATATATATATATATATATATATATATATATATATATATATATATATATATATCTAAACACACACACACACACATATAAACTCTAAACACTTTGTAGAAATATTTCGACCGTGTTACCGGTCTTCTTCAGTCGTATATAATACATATATATGAAGCTTTGTATACTTTGATATACATACATGCATATCAAAACGCACTGATACACAAAATGGATTGCATGGTTGTCATAGTGTACCAAAAATCATAAGTTATAGGATTTAAAACCAAACATACCATTGTGGTCAAGCTTTCATTCATACAACCTTTTAAAGTTTCGTCAAACAGACTGATGACTTTTGTCTTGGATGTTCAACATCTATTAACTATTGTCTGACCCCGACGGGATTTGACCTCCGACCTTTCACACATTCATTTAATAAATGCTCCAAGTTGGTGATGTATCACAAAAATCGACATAACCTACTTATTGCAGGGAGGACCTTGGAAATTTGAAAATTTAAAGTAACCAATAAGAAGCATTGTCCAATGAGGTATAAGGAAAATTGATACGAGGAAGCATTTAGCCGTACAAAGACATGCTTTAAGATAAGCTGAATCTGCAAATTTACCTATTTCCATAGTGTTATGCATGCATGTGGTCATTATTTCCCTCTTCCTACTAGCTTACTTTTATCATTTGTGTTCTTTAGATACAGTTATCAATTTATTATACTGTAATTGATGTCAAACACGATCTGATATCAAAGCAAGCCATTTATGTTTGATAAAAATGCACGTCCAAAATTTATATCATATGTGTTCGTCCTCTCATTCAGGTGAATGCACATGTAAGCAAACAAAAGAAGGTGTGTTTGTAAATCAAACAATCAAAAGAAACACTTTGATCACCTTCTTACCTGTTAGATTTCACGAGGAACATACTTTACATATACATGTATAACAATAATGGTCACAACTTCAAGTTTTGGTATAATTTCCAGTTCATTGGATCTAAATTTATCAGCACAAATTAGTTTTAGCTTAAACTTTATTTGCAATTGTTGACACTCGGAGAAATCCTGTGGTATATATTACTTTTCCAGAAGACAGTGCTCACATTCATTTTCTTACATCACAACAAATCAAAGTGTTTGTTACCTAAAGACGTTTTCACGGAGGTATGAACTTATCCAACCTTAGTACCGTAGCCGTTGAGAGACTTTCCTCATCTTCAAGCACAAGGACACGGGTGATTCCATTCCATTTTCCCTTTAGGTATTGTAGGGGAAAAAATCTACCATGTAGGACAAAAAAGAGAAATCCATTTCCAATCCTGAATAAAATGGATCGAAGTAAAATGTAAACACACACAAATGAGATTGATCACTGTTCGTTATCTTCACCTTACACAAATGGCTCACAGTGCAGTATGATGACATGAGAAAATGTTTATTTCTCCTTTGAAGAAAGAACTGCCTTTTTTCCATACTTGCACAATCAATTTTGATTCTCTGAAAAACCAAAACATTTGTGTTATGAAAAACTCACGCCGGCTTTCGTATATTTAGGGTTACTGTTTTAAACATTACCTTAACAAAGAACACTTGTTTTAAAAAGTTTGTTTTCATTGATGTTTCTTTATCTTTAAAACATCACTATGAAAGATCACGAACAAATTTAGCTATGTCTTTTCTTTAATGTGGAGCTCATGATGATGTTTTAATTATGTTTGCCTATACTTCAATAATTACATGGAGGCCCTGTTTGAATTTCAAGTACAATCGAAAATCAATTAATCCTATAAAGCGGACAGAATGGTGGAGAAGATCGTGTATTCATCATATACACGAGTAATTCACACAACCGTGGCAATATAATGAATTGAATAGTAAATTTGTCCATCCATTCATCTATCTACATTATCTATCTTTGTAAATGTGCATAAGTTTCATGAAGAATTTTTGAAGTTAATAGTTTGGAAGTCACCGCTATTAGGACTTCAGATAAATGTCGAACCCTTGACGAGTTTGATAGTGTTATTTTGAATTCAAATTATATAATTCAGGCAGCTTGTCCCGAAATAAATGAGTGGGTTATTGAAACAAGCTTACTTCCAGGAGATATGAGAGAGAGAGAGAAAAATTAAGGAAAGTCGTATTTTCATCCCAAAAATATAAGTACCGCTGTTTTTCAACTTTACTGTAAAAAGAAACATACAGCACCATCGCGTATAAACACTGCGAATTACCAAACCCAATCTTACAAGTGTCTTTTCTGACATATTTGTGCAAATAAAATCTGCAACTCGTGTTGTAGAGCTTCTTTTTGTAAAAATGAAATGTGCCAGAAAGGACAGGAGAACCAATACTGGTAATTTGCAAAACAGTATTTTTCAAATTAAAATTAACTACATTGTACTGAAGAATCTATATTTGTAAAATACAAGGATAAATCAGGTAAGCATTACAAGTATCTCTATCGCAGATGGAGTCCATTTTAATGAACATATTTCTAACTTATAAAAGATCAATTTCTCAGAGAAATGATAGGGGAACTGGACACTTCTATGTCCGATATTTGTAAGGTTTCTTATTAATGTATTTCACATAGTCTTGCCTTTCGAATGTATTTAAAGATTTATACGCAAGTTGTGCAGAGAAAACAGCGATGACAATCGGAACGTTTACATGTATATTTTCACGTGCATAGGAAATCTTTCCTTTTTCTTTTTATAGAAAAGCTCGTTTTTATTTTTGAGCGATGCTTCCTCCATACATTATATATGTGTACACGCACGACTTTCAGTTCTTTCTCAGCTGCGGAAACATTTAGCGTCAGCGCGCGCTTCCCAAATTTTCCTTACTCCAAATGAACTTTTACATCTAAAAAATCTTTTTGAGAAATTCGTATCGTATGCAATACTTGTCAGACCGCGATACATCGAGTGTACATTTGCATAAAGGATATATTGACTTTTTTTTAATCAGCAAAGAAAATTTAATGAAAACTTTTATCTATACTCACGGTGAGTTCTAATAATCATAGACATATCGTAAGTGTATGGCACTGACGTCATATCTCTAACACCAATACGTTTTCCAGATTCTATTCTGAGAATCATTGGAAGGACGAAACATTATATTGATCCCATCGAAAGTAATTAATGAGATGTTCTAATTAATCAAAATAAAATCCGAAAGACTTCGACAAGTCAACACTTAGTGTTGTATCTATACCTCTTGTTTATGCAGGGTCTCTGTTGGACAGAAAAAGGGTACAAAATTGCTACACTGTTTGAGAAAAATATTGTTGTTCAGCGCATATATACATGTAGATGATTCAAGACACAGAATAGCCACCGTATGCAATGTCCTATTCCTGCTCAGTTATGGGTCTTTAAGATATAAAATTCAGAACCTTCAGATAGTCCAAGGTAATTTGCCATATCGGCTACATTTGTATGGTATCCAATGACTTAAACATCTGTGAACTATTTGGACAGCCCTTGTACACAGTCTTGTAGAACATACCATTTTATAGGACGAACGGCAAGACGGCCCTTCCAAAGTGACCTCAATGAAATCATTCTACACTTGAATTTTAAAAAGTTTGGCCCTTGAAACTTGATAATGTGAAACTTCTAAGAATCTAAGTGTAATCTGTCAATGTACAGAATATTTTTTTTTCTTTTGGGGTAAAGTTTTGGTTGCAGCATTTATGCTATCATACAATGTCAAATCACACAACACGACTTCATGCTTAACACTGTGAAATTCAAGAAATATGTATTATATGGGCGTTTCCATGCTCGATATTCTATGAGTGTTTCCATGATTGGAATCACGTGGATATTTCCATGCTTCTATACAGTATCCGACAGTGTACATTTAACACAAGCCATTTTTTCTTCAGTTTTTAGTGATGAAGGTTCGTGCTGTGGTATCGCCGTAGACAACAGAACTCTATGTAAAGTGCTGTACAATTTCCCACTTGACAAATCACGAATTATCATCTCCAGATCTCTGTGATGATTGACCAAAAATCGAGTCCAATTTTGTTTTAGTACAGTTTCATTGTCTGACATCACACGACTCTTTCACCATGAATTATTACACTTCTAAGAGGTCTATACATAGTCCATGATTTAAGCTTGAATCAGGTCTATATCATTTCTGTGACTTTTTCTCTTATTCAAACATTGTCCTGATACGCTTGTTTTAAGTGTAAATAAGAATAATTCAGGGATTATTCAAACCGCAATAGTTCATATGTCCGAGAGCTTTTAAACACAAATTAAAAACTGGAATGCTATTTCCTTTCCAACGGATTTGATTTAGTCATAATTCGCCGGATCTTTAGTGTAATAGGAAATACTTATAACTCGGAGAGTCTCACTTGGGATTTACTGAATGAAGCCATCAAGATGTGAATCAAGGACCACATCAAGAGCCGCAGACTTCCGGTCTTGTAATACGCATGGCTATATTTGAAACAATAGTAAATCATGATATTAATCAATTTTCCGTTTGTAGAAATTGATTTAAAACAAAAAAAGGTCAAGAAGATTTAAGTTAGACGGTTAGCGATGTAAAGTGGATATGGGATGCATTTTCAAAGAAAAGCATTTCTAGAATATATTAGTTTTAAGGGAAATTATGTTAATGCAAACCAGTATTCGTTTTTTGTTGTGTTTTTTTTTTATTTCTAAAAATTTGGACGAGCTAGAGTTGTTATAAGTGATTATTAGAAAACATATTTTAATATTTGATGGCGGTGACGCCTGAATTCAGCAGGTAACCACTTTACAAACATACGCGGTGTTAGTGCGGAGACAGAAACATGACAAAATTTCTGTTTCCAAAAAAACCTTAACAATATGTCAAAGATAAAACAAACTGGAAATCTCAAGTTTTTGTTTATCCTACTTCAGAGAATTTGTACAGAAAATTGAAATAAATACTTGTATATATGTATACAGCCTATTGATTATAGCACATTTTACTATTTATAAAACAGTATCATTTTTTTTTAAGGAGACATTTCCATGTCCTTGTATCTTCAGCATATCCCATTCTTAAACATTCGGATTAAATCCCCTCGTTCTGTGTGCAGTACAGCAATGTTCGAGTCGGTTTATGAATGTCACACAACCTCGCTTACTAATGACACGATACACTGTTAAAAAAAAAATTACAAAACACCTGAATTCCGGGAATTATTCACCTATTTTAAGAACATCCCCAAAACAGTAAAAAATCAAACTATGCAGGTTTCATTTTCCCTATAATAAATTATACAAATGGTGAAAGCAGGCGGGATTGTTGTTGGGGTAAGTTTTACCTTTGACCCCAATTTTATATGTCCAGTATCTTGTGACATCATAGACTGTATTTATAATGCACTCGCTTCAGATCACATGCAGACCTTAACCGGAAATTCAGTAAAAAGCACGGAAAAGGTAGATTGTTCACAGTACATTATTTCCGTCTTAGTAAAGGCTGATCACTGTCGAACTTCTTGTTCGATAACTCCGAAAATTGTTTCTGAGTAACTCTCACATGAGCATCATATCTTGCCGTATGAGGATTTTCGCATTAATATATATTTGATACGAAATGATATGCTTTAATTCTTGTCAAACTAAAGACTAAGACTTAAAATCTCAAACTTATGATTGCAGTGCAAAACATAGATAATGGAGTATCGCGATACTTGTACTGAACATGTGAGTATTTTTGTAAATGTTTGTACTATATGTAGAACTTGGTTATAAATTGCTCATTTCAGGAAATTGCCAAACATCGGCATCTGTCACTAAACCTAAACTGCATTTAAACGTTAGTTTCGTATTTTTCAGAGTATTGAAGGGCTTTCTAGCGAAATGATGAACGAAATCCTTCGGATAATTGGCCCGCCAACAGGTAAGTAATCATTACCTGACTCATTAGTACAGACAAGTTTTTGTGGGTATTTGTAACCTTATCTATTAATACAGACCGTAATCTGTGAGTATGTATTACTTTTCTCGTGAGTACAAGGATATTTTTGAAGCATAAACAGATTTATGTAAATGTATTCTCGATAGACGTCTCACTATCATTAACGAGCTACGTAATATAATTGCAATACTTAAATCACATCGATCCTATTTAAAATATACAATAAATATATTGGAAAAAAACTACATAGAAAGATTTCTTTATACAAAGCTTAATGCATAAGGTTTTTTTTTTTAAATACAGAGACGTTGGTGTTTTGCGCATTGTAATATATATAACCTAAAGGTTTTCGTGACAGAGTACGACTTACCACAAGAAACGATTTATTACTGACATTCGTTTTCCCTCAACACAGTACAGTATCCCAGTCTGTGAATCTCTATCAGTACAGAATGCGGCGTTTAAAGTTTTGTTGTTTTTAAAGTTGACTTCCTTAAGGATATAATAATTAGAAGTTCGAACAAGCAATGGGAAAATCTTCCTGTGAATCTATTTTTACTAATACTATTTTCTTTTCTAAGTTTTTGAAACAGTGTATTAATTTTGAGATCAGTTAGTATTATAATACCTGTAATCATATATTCTCAATTATATTTTTAATGATATTTTGATTTCATAGAATCACTAATCAGAGAAGCAGGCGATCCTTCGTTTGAACACATACCTTCCAACGACGTACCAAACGGTAGGACGCATTTAATATCTTTTTAAAAAAACCACACATACAAAACCCCGGTATGACGCATTTAATATCTTTAAAAAAACCCACACATACACACACACACACACAAAAACCCCAGTATGACGCATTTAATATCTTTAAAAAACCCACACATACACACAAAAACCCCGGTACGACGCATTTAATATCTTTTAAAAAAAAAACCAAAACACACACAAACCCCGGTAAGACGCATTTAATATCTTTTTTTTAAAAAACCCACACATACACAAATCCCGGTAAGACGCATTTAATATCTAAAAAAAAAAAACAAACAAACAAAAAACACGGTAAGATTGATGGATTGTATATTGTTTAACGTCTCACTAGAGAATTTTTCACTCATATGGAGATGTCATCATTGCCGATGAAGGGCTGCACTATTTAGGCCTATGCTCGGTGCTTACGGCCTTTGAGCAGGGTGGGGTCTTTATCGTGCCACATCTGCTGTGACACGGGACCCCGATTTTTTGCGGTCTCTTCCGAAGGACCGCCCCATTTAGTCGCCTCTCACGACAAGCAAGGAGGTACTGAGAACCTATTCTAACCCGGATCATTTTAGTCTGTTTATATATATATATATATATATATAATAGAGAAAAATTAGAACGCCGAAAATAACTCAACCGGTTTCATTTTCAAGAGTTATGACATTATCTAATATTTTAAAAAAATATAATGTCATACATATATTGTACAATTATGTCATAACTCTTGAAAATGAAACCGGTTTAGTTATTTTCGGCGTTCTAATTTTTCTTTATTATACTATTACTTGTGTGGATATTTACTTAAATTTTGGATTATATATATATATATATATATATATATATATATATATATATATATATATGAATTCAGATGATGATTTCACCTAATAAATATGAAATCTTCATCTGAATTTGTGTGTGGATTTTCCATATCCTCAAACAATAGACAACCGCAGACAATACCCGTATACGCAAGAAAACAATGAATATAATGTATATCTAAACACAAAAACATATAGTAAGGTGACACAGTTAATATGTATCTATTCAAAAAGATGAGCAAATGTTTACAATGCAAATGACGGGGGCACTTAGCAATCGAAGTAGATTAGGAAAATAAAAGTTTGAAAAGCTGTTAGATCTTTGTTTATTGTTGTATGTGAATTCAATTAAGTACACTTTTTTGCATGGAAATTGTACTATTTCCTTACTAATTGATAATATATATACTAGTATCATGGAAATTGAATAGTTTCCTCACATGTGATTACAATAGTATAAGGTGACTTCATAACATACATCATAGCCTAGCACTAAGGAAATTAAACAAAGTCTTTATTGTATTATTGTAATTCGTGGTGCGCTTTTCCAATGCTTAATAGGATATTATCAAAAGGTACGTACTTGGCAAATTTGACCATACACTTTTCTGATAAGTAGAAAAACGTATCAAATTAAATGATAAATTTATACTCAAATTTATACGAAATTGACACCCTTGATATGGATTTTTAAAAACATTTAGGAATGCCCATTCGTGGCTGTTTATGGGGACGTGTAAAATATACACGTAAGCTACATGTACACGTTAGTCACGTGTACATTTCTGAAACATTGCAAATATACTTGTTATTTTGAAAATATCAATATATGGATATTAGCTGATGCTATTCATCGCAAGACAACTCAACGTCTTTGTGATGAAAATGTGAAAATAACTAACAGTGATCAATCTCATAACTCTTATAACGAATACAAAAAAATTAAGAGTTGGACATACCCGGACCCCTGGACACACCAGAGGTGTGATAAGGTAGGAATAAACATCCCCTGTCGACCGATCACACCCGCCGTGAGCCCTATATCTCGATCAGATAATCGGTGTAATCCGCAGTCAAATCAGTTTGCTTAACAATTGTAATATGAAACACGTCATTTTACCCAATGATAGATTGTATTGGCAAACTAGATCGTTATAACAACCATCGAATTTGCAAAATTTTGAAATGCTTGTTTTTTTTTGTAATAAAATTGAATAGACTGCATGGAGTTCATATAATACTTGATATGTCCATAGAATAATATAATATGTAGACAAATATCAACAACTGATATAATTTGAAATAAAATCAAGAACATATTTTGAAATTCAAAACAAAGGTAGAGCATCGATCACGATTCAATGCTATACTATAAATAGATTCATATCGCTACATCTTTGTCATCTAACCGAGATTTTTCTTTATGACAACTAGTATGTTCTGTTCGTTATATTCGCCTTTCACTATGAGTTTAACATTTTCATTGTACAGCTTCTTTTGATCCAAACCAACATCTCATCTCTCTTCCCGATGAAGCCTCTTATGAACAGAGTCCAGAGCCAGTCCAATATCCAAATTTCGGTCATCCATGCGACTCAAATTTCTGCTACGTCGCAGACGACAACTACGGTGTGACCGCGGACAGTAACAGTCATCCATTCTACGGCTACCCCCACACCCTTCCATCATTCCACAACTCCTTTAATCCTATTGTCACTCCTGAAATCAAAACGGAAGACGATTCCGAATATATTGACCAGAGTTCGTTCATGTGTCGCAAAGGCAAAAGAGGTAATGAATTTAATGTTGTCATTTGCCCTAATCTTGTTATATGTATTTGCCCTACCCCCCCCCCCCCCCCCCCCCCCATCTTGTTATTTGCACTAATGTTAATCTATAGTTATTAGTATTGACCGTAAACTTGTTATTTATCACAATCGTGATATTGTTACAATTGCATTTTAGTCTTTGATTGAATATTGTTTAACGTCCCTCTTGAGAATATTTTACTCATATGGAGACGTCAGCATTGCTAATGAAGGGCTGCAAAATTTAGGCCTATGCTCGGCGCTTATGACCTTTGAGCAGGGAGGGATCTTTATCGTGCCACACCTGTTGTGACACGGAACCTCGGTTTTGGCGTTCTGGTCCGAAGGACCGCCTCATTTAGTCGCCTCTTTTTGGTCGTTAACGTTAGTTGCAACATATATGTGGTTGTCTTCTACTTATGGATAGGTCCTCTGGAAATGTTTACCCGTATTAGTAAAGGAATGATGACATTTTAAAACAATCTCCAACACAACAAGACAGCAAACCCTGAAAACAATTAAAAGAATGATAAGAGATTGATATACATTGTCACATAGGTATTAAATTCCTTAAAAAATATGTTTTTTGAAGGAGCAAAGAATGTGTTGTTATGGAAATTTATCCTGGAACAGCTTCGAAGTGGCACGGAGTCCGTTCGATGGGTCAATCTGAAGACTGGGACGTTCCGGTTCGTGGACACGACTGACATCAGTCGGAAATGGGGAGAAAAGAAACGAAAATCCGACATGAATTTCGAAAAATTAAGTCGTGGAATAAGGCATGTCATTTTCTCTAGACACCAGACTCTAAAATGGCTGTTTGTTTTATAATGAAAATGAGATTTGAATATAAATCACTATTTACACTTAACGTACCATGAAGTTTATTAATTGTACGATTTTTAATGTTTGTTTTCATATACTTCCAGACATTATTATAAATCTGGGTTCATGAGCAGGGAAGACGGAACTAGATTAGTCTACCGATTCCATTGGCCTAAAGTTCCGAGGGCATGGCGGCCCAGGGAAGTGCAGTCTGAATTTGATAGAAGATGCAGAAAATATTTTTAAAACAGTTTTATACGACCAGAAACTTCTAGACCGACGGTTAGGCTGGGAAAGCGGCAATGATACGTGTACATAGTTTTGTGATGACTTTTTTGTTTGAAAATAGTATTTATACGATATGCGCTTGATTTTGACATATTCCGTGCCTGGACAGCTGTTGATTCCCGAGTGTTCTTTATATACATGGGTATACACCCTTTGCTTATATTGAAGTATCTCTAAGTGAGTGGTCCTTCACTCGATTAACATAGATAAGTATTTTGTATTGGTTTATAATATACATAATTTAAGACTTTTATGCTATGCCAACTCAATTGTTTATAGTTTGTAATATGATTTTTGAAGTAAAGTCCTGTGGACAAGTATCAAAACTGCCTGCTTGACTTTTGTCTATACCACTTACTCTGCACAAATACTGGATTCAAATGCGTATAGGTGCATTTGTTGCTTAATTTGCCAGATTCATTAAACGTGACCGTTGAAATAAATGATGTACGTGACAAAAGTATAGATAATGTTGTTTGTATTGAATTTTACATGAAACATATCATTGATAGGTATAAGTGATAGCGTATTAATATGTTCAAATGATATTGAAACCCATCACGATGAGTGCCGTTATAGCTTTATAAACATTTTATACTTCAAGTGCACTTCATGAAGCATTGCATTGAGTGTTGCATGTGTTGAATAAAGTCTACACATTATGATGAAAATTTTAAAGGGATAAATGCACACTTAACTCTATTTCAAGGCAAATAATTTGGAGAACCTCTATAGCAGACAAATGGCAGAAAACGTGTTCCAAAAATGTATGTACTTAAAAATAGGGTCTCCAAAATATATGTCCAAAATACCCCGTTTGTACACACAGTGGAAGTCGTACGGTGTGAAAAACGGATTGGGTTTACTTGATGTCCATACAAAGAGTAGATGATTATTAATTATTCATCTCAACGGAGGGGGGGAAATGGTTCTAAAAGTAGACACGCTTTCTATTTCTGGGAAAAGATGTCATGAACAGAATGGTTTTACTTGGTTTTGAGCACTTCTATAGATAACCACGTTTTCCGGAGACGGTTTTATCGGAGAATTCATCCCGCGACACTTAGAACCTCATTTGTAGCAGTAACTTGTGAAGCATTGAAATACTATTTCCATGCATTCACGGGAGACACACCTAAAAACAACAACACTGTTTAGTCATATTCATGTGAAACCGATTTGTAAAATATTACTATCATTATTATGCATTGTTATGGTCGTTGTAATAATCCAGTTTGTCAATACAACCTATCATTAGGTTAAATGCTGTCTGACATGTTTCACACCGATTGTTTGACCGTTCTTTGCAAGCTAATTTTGACTAAGGATAACTAGTTTATCTGATCAAGATACAGGGTTCACAGCTTGTGTGACCGATCGACAGGGGATGCTTACTCCTCCTAGGCACCAGATCTCCAGAGGTCTGTGTTTGCCCAACTCTCTATTTTGCATTGCTTATAGGAGTTATAAGATTGATCAATATTAGTTATCTTCACCTTTCACAAGATTTATAAATCGTTGAATATAAAATTATTCTAAAGCGTTGTACAGGATTATATAAAAAGAATTCTACACGCAATTAACTTAGATATTAAATGTATAAAACCCATAGATTAAAAACAACCATTAAGAATTATCAATAACATCAGAAATGTGAGCGCATAGAAATTCCAGAGATTCGTATGATAAAAATATGATAAAGTTTTCAAAGTGATATTTATATAAAAAGAAAGTATTGTGTATCGTTCATACAAATCTAAGGGGTATGTAGATGCTTTTTTTAATAAAAATAAAGATGAGATTTTGAATCGAGTTAAAGTTTCGGATCTCATTTTTTCTGGCAATGTGTTCCACAGAGCGACATCAAACCGTGTATTTCCAAATACCCTGGTGCGTACAAATGGCTGGATGAGACACGTCGAGTTTTCGGAACGTGGTGATTTTGGTGGTGTAAATACTCTGATGAGTTTTTGTAGATAAACTATTTTTCAAAGTTTCAAGATTGCGAATGTTGCCTTGCAAAACAAGTAAGAAAAATGGAAAAGATGAGTCATGATTTGACAGGTCAAGGAGCAGAAAACAGGGTATGTTTGTCTTTGTTCTTAAATATTTAAAAAAAAAAAAAAGCAACTGTTTCAGCATAGATGAAAACTGACAATTTCTGTACACTCATCTCATGATTTATATCTGTAAAACTGTATGCTAACAAGTAAATAAATATTCGACCGTGCTAATGGGATAATTTTACCGAGCTTTCTTCAGAACAATAATATCACATCGCAAGCGACTTGAATTGCTACACCTGTTTGTAAAGGTATACTTATTTTGTTTAAGAAGATGTGAAATATACCCAGAGAGATGTACTGATAGAATAAAAGGGAATTATGGGGCAGACAGGGGGTTGCGCCATCAACAGCTACTTCATCGACAGAAACTTCATTCCGGAGAGTATCGCTTTTGTATTCTAATTTTTCTCACATTCTTACACTATATCTTTATTTCTTTAATTTCGGTCATCGTGCGATAACAAAAAAGAAAATAAAAAAAGACTAGGTCTTTGAAAATATTTTAGGTACTTTTTGCAAAGATATGTTGTTATTTTCTTTTAAAATAGAACAATCTTAAGTAAACTCAAGGTTAATTTGTAAAAACTGGGTAAAACCCAACAAGTGCTTTGACATCGTGTGTTTACGTTGTACAAATGAATGACAAAAAGTACTGCAATATGCTCCCTAGAAATAGGATAAATTACCACTAAACTAAATATTTGACAATTTAACAAACAATTTTAAAACGTCTTGTATTTATTCATGATCTTCAAAGAAAATGATATGATAATTCAATATGAAATTAATATACCCAAATATCAACATCATGATTATATTAAAAATCGTCCCCCCCCCCTACAAAAAAAATAAAGATTGCTTAAGTACAATGTAAGTAATAAAAGGGTCAACACAATTAATCATAAAAAGATAAGTTCTTAAAAAAAACAACAACCCTAATTTCAATCAACGGTCACTTTATCCTTGAACAAGATACAGGTGCACCTTGAGTATTTATCTGTATAACATACTGTTTAATCTACTTAAGATTTCTGATCAACAAAAATGTTTCCTGTTTAATGCATCATCTAACAAATTTCCATATATATTGATCCAAGTTTATTATTATATCACATCTCAAGTATACGTTGGGTAAAATGTGTCATTTTAAAGTTAAAATTTGTGATTGTGCAAAATGAAGATGCTTTAAATTACAAAATTAACGTTTCCCTGATGTGTTTGTATACATAAAAAGACTCGAGTCTTTGTTTACATAACACAGAATCAAGCTCAAATATTGTTCTTATCCTTGCACCGAGACGGTCCAAATTTTTGTTGTCCACATTAAATGAGTTATATTATTAATTTTTAACATCAAAAATGAAAAGCATTTCTTTCGAAAAACGTTAATCAGTCCCTTTAAAGCATTATAACAAATTGAACATGCGTGATAATTACAACAAAGCTGAAAATACGTATTTACCACGGCTACTGACGGTGATACAGCTTTATGTAACAGTACTCATCTATTTCTAGTCTTACGGTATGATATGCTAGTCACACCAGTTTGATGATGTACTGTATTGCAATTTTTCTTTTTGAGGATGTCCAGTTACATTTTTGCCATAGAACTGTAGGTAGCTAAACCTGTGTATTTTGACATGGGTATATTTGCGTTATATGCTCTTTAGTATGTTTTTCTGGTTATGTTATATAACATTGTTTTACACCTTCATATACTATACCGTGTGTTTTCTATCTATCATTGTTTTAAACATGGAGGTGTTATTTCTATTGTGTATTTTTTCTATGTCATTTATTTTCTTCTGCACATTTGCAATAATCTTACATGGAAAATAAATGACATTCAACTCTGATGATCTTATTTTCTATGGGTGTGAGGCAGACATATATAAAGCTGAAAATATAAACGGCCAATTCTTACAAAGACATCTAGCAGAGGTGAATACGATAGTATGGTGATAGTAAAAAAGGAAAATGACGGTTCAAAAGTTGCAGAAATAGCCAAATTAGCAAAAGCGTTTGCACGGAGGAACACATAGGAGGTCGATAGGCTCTATCACTAACAAAGCATATTCATGATACTTGTGGCTGGATTTCTGAATCAGTATGGTATAGTTTTGACTCCCAGATCTTATGGGTAGCAGGTTCTTAAATCGACAAGAATAAGAGGACAAGAAACTATTTCTAATTAAATTTGAATTCTAGTTCCACTTTGCAGCATGAAGTATCATGCTCTCTTACTCTATAATTTAGATTCTGCGATTAAATTTAAACTCAGAAAGAGTTGTAGTAATATCAGTACAAAATTCTGTGTTTCAGTACATTTGAAAGTTTTCTATGATTGCATTTCAACATTACAGTGTAAAGGTTCAGTGTATATTTAAGAAATAAAGAATTTCATTTCAATTTTGAAAATTCATTCTACTTTCGTTTCTGTTGGAATTTCCCAACCGTTGAAATAGATATAGTAGTATAGCTGTATCTACGTGTAAAAGGTTCAGAGTGTGTAGTTCTGTATTCATACGCGCATTGTTTACAACTGCTGCGACGTACAATTTGCAGAAATATCAAAGGCAAAATCACTGGAGATGTAAATGGATGTGATCATGCTGCATCACCGTTTCTCTGAACATACAAGGGGGCGGGGCTAAAGAAGCCGTCTCGCGTATCACGAATTTCTGTTAGAAAGCAAGACGCACTTCAATCTAGAACTTTATATGATGATTGTAAAATTTATTCTGTAGAGACTAATTTAAGGTTGTTATGCTGAAATGTTCACAATGAGAGTAAGGAAATATCAGAAATTGTGCTTTATTTTAAAAATTTCCTTACGTTATGTAAATCATGTGCCTATACGGACATCATAAACTGTTATTAAATTATTCTGATATTTTTGCTTTGCCCATGAGCCATTTTAACAGATGTACCCCGTTTTTCTGACAGGAAATAAGAGACTGTTATAGAAACATTTAAAATCTTTTTTAAGACACTTGCTACAGAGTTTTTTCGACAAATGATGTATATTCCTATGAGTAAATTGAATACATTTTACTGTGTAGCATGCGATTTATTTCAATTAAGTCCAAAACAAGAACATTTGTATAACGTCCTATAGGGAGGGGTAAAATATTTCAACTTTTGACCATCATAAAAAATTTACAAGTCGTTTATCTTTTTTCGTTGGTTTTTTTTGTTTGTTTGTTGTTTTTGTTGTTGTTGTTGGTGGTGTTTTTTTAAAAAATCTTATATTTGTATACTTATTACTACCAAACTATCCTGTGGGGATCAGGGTTAGAATAGGTCCTTAGTACCCCCTTGCTTGTCGTAAGAGGCGACTAAATGGGGCGGTCCTTCGGATGAGACTGCAAAAACCGAGGTCCCGTGTCACAGCAGGTGTGGCACAATAAAAATTCCTCCCTGCTCAATGGCCATAAGCGCCAAGCATAGGCCGTTTTGCAGCCCTTCACCGGCAGTGGTGGCGTCTCCATATGAGTGAAAGATTCTCGAGAGGGATGTTAAACATGCATCCATATTTATTTTTTATTTTATTGCATCCAGTGTCCTTAAATGGACATTTTCAAATTTTAATTCTTGGTGATATTAATATTTACAGGCGTTATAGAGTTATTTGTTTTAATCTGGCGTTAACAATGGAGTGTTTCGCCACCTGCCATCGCGTTTTGGACATGTTGTCAAGTTTTATATCTTCATCCACCCTGTAAATAAAAAAGTAAAGATAAAATAAAAGAGTCGAGCTCGCAGGTCAACCAGTTTAAGAGACTGTTAGAGACTAATGTATTCTCGCTCAGGAATTCGCGCTACATTTGCGGACAATAAATAGTAAATATATAAACAAAATGAAGAATTTGAACATTAATGACATTACACGTTTAAATCACTAGCAGTTTGCAATGTGTAACATATACTAGGGGGTATAGAGATTTTATAAGACATAACATTTCTATAATGAAGGGGTTTCACAGACAAATATTTCCATCAAATGTAATGAATAATGGAACTAAATTTTGTATCCTCTGTTGGTACTTTTGTATCCTAAATCCTGTATTTTATAAAGGTGTAACATTTGTTTTACCTTTTCCAAATTTTGACATTTTTTATTATTATTTAACTGACTATCTAAGCTATCAAAATGTGTATGTATCATAAGTCATTGATAGCCATTAAAGGGACTGGTTCGCGATTTTTGATAAAAATATTTTTCATTTTTGATGTTAAACATTAAAAGTATCACTCATTTAATGTTGACAGCCAGAATTTTGACCTTCTGAATGCAAGAATGAAAGCAATTATTTAGCCTTAAATCTGTGTTATGTAAACAAAGATTCGGGTCTTTTTATGTAAACAAACAAGTGAAATATTGATTTTGTAATATAATTCATCTTGATTTTGCATAGTCACAAAATTTAACTTTTAGATGACACATTTTACCCCCAAAATGTTTGAAATGTGAAAGATATAATAAACTTAGATCAATATCGATTTCTTTTGAAAATTTCGTAAACAATAGCATACAGCAATCTTTGTTTACAGAACAAATAATAAACTCTCTAAAATGAGCTCCTGTGATGATGTATAACCTTAATTTTCATTTGAAATCTTTCAAACACATTAGACAGTAGATTTTGATTATTAAAAGTGAAATACAAAATTTTGGGTAAAATTGTGAATCAGTCCAATGATTACGAGAATTAATGTTGTGATACGAAAAATCTTGGTCAACAGCTAATACTTGTACAGAATCAAGGAAAACAAGTTTTCAAAAAAAGTTCTGCCACCGGTTATATAAAGATTAAGCTGTTACTATAATATGTTGTTTTCAGCTATTCATATCTTTTCCTATACCAAACAAAATGACATGATATTCAATAGAGGATATCAACAGATAATACGATATGGAAGTTAATTTGATTTTCATAGAAATGATTTCAGTCGGTAATATTTGACTAAATCTGGTAAGCACTTGAAATAACACACTGGGGTGTAGAGTTACGTGTAATTGTTATAGTACCCTGGTGACCCCCAGCTAGTCGATATCAAATGTGGGGTAGCCGGAAGATATACCCAGAAGGAAATAAACGACAGAGGTGTGCATCTATTGGATGCAATTCAGCCAATCTTTAATTATTTCCCAACTACCTTGTCGCGTGAAGCAATGCATACTTCTGTTCTGGTATCCCTGTATTTTATCTCATCCAGATATTCATAATGGAAAAATTATGAATATTTACTTAATTATTCTTTTATTGCTCAAGTACATTTCATGACAATGATTAAAATTAAAGTACAGATAAACAATTATATGGCATGGTACATAACTTTGATGATTTTGTAGACAGAGAATGCTATATAGAATGTTTTTACGTAAATTAAAGGCACAGTGAAGACAATTCTCCAAATTACACAACTCTTTTGAATTTCTTTTTATACTTAATAGTTGTATGAATTTGAAAAATAGATGGGTTTTTTTTCCCCAGTAGCACACCTCGATATATCTCCTACTTAAAGCAACAACATATTGTCCAAATCAATGTATATTTCATCAATGTAATCTTGATTTAATTCCGAGATTTTGTTTTTATTTATTTTGCAGTGGAAGAAATCTTACTGTGCATTTGAAATATGTAGAACGTTTTAGTTCTTAGATGTTTTTTATTTTGCATTGTGAGATGCCTTACCGTACATTTGAAGTAGAACGTTTTAGTTCTTAGATATTGTTTTTCAAAATATTTTTTGCATTGCGAGATATCTTACTGTACATTTGAAATACAACATGTTCACATTTGAAATACAAATCGCACTATAATATAATTTGCGGTAATCTAATAAAGCAGAGGGTGTACTCGATCTCGGATATTTCCAAGATAAAAAAGGTAATAAATATGTTAACACGACAACTAAACACTATATCATCTAATGGAAAGCATTTAATGGGGAGTTTGTGCGCAGCAACATTTAATGTACCCCTGTCCTCAATATGTAATTTTAAAATTCCAATACGTTGCATTTGACATTCCCGGATTTGTACCCAGTGAATCGCATTAATATGCACAGCCCCGGCAGACGCGCATAAATTTCCATGCTTATGAACGCGACTGGAATTTCCAGCCAGTATCTACCCTATTTCTGATAGGTATTCATCGAATTATTGTACATATAATTCGGTTACTCCTGGAATTTACTCGTACATGAATATGCAAATTAATTTACTCTTGTGCATATGCAAACGTATATTTTTATCATGTATTTGAAAATTCTAGTTTACATGTGCTAAGATTTTAATGGCAAAAAATGTAATTCTTTATTGCATTTGATTATTTGTAAACTTTGTTATCTTACAGTGCTATCAATAAAACATTTGATAACTTCAGTCTGTTTATTGATCTTGCAAAATGTCAAAGCATGAATTTATCTTTACACATAGAAGGGTATGCTTTCAGGCAGGTGCTCCAATCACAACGCTTGTCAAATCCCCCCAGACCCTGTATATTACTAGGTTATCAACAACATTTGCAAAGTTTACAAATGACACGTTCGAGATGAGCCCTTTTCCTTAAGATATTATAATCAGTATAGTATAAGATAATGGATAAAGTTTGAAATACGGGCACGTGTTTTCACAACGGGACGGCATGGGAAACGATTATCGGAGAGTTTTCACGGCCTGTGGGGTGTAAAAGGTGATCCGAACTCATAAAGGACCCAGATTTCTACCCTTGACCTTGAAACAAGAAGTTATAAATAATCGTTGTATGTATACTGTTGCCTTCTTGTTTGTGGTCTTATATATTTACAAATATATCAATTGTTTGAAATGAGGACGTCGTTTTATCTATGATGCGCATGACTACACTTTTAGGTTAAACAGGTCATTTTCATAATTAAAACTGTGTGTGTCCCCATTCGCATTATACTCAATCCAGACTCTTCACACGATACAATGAACATACACATATATTTTTCAAATGCACTGTGAACATGTATAAACACAATGGAGGAAATGCAGGTATCCGTGCACATGAAACGACCATAGCAAATTATGCTTCTCTCAAACAATTTCAGTCTCGTGTTAGTCACTTTGATCATGCAAGTGGGTATGGTTTTAAAAGCTTTGAACTATATCTAAAGTAAAGGTGGTTTATTCTAGATTGTTTTTATCTTTCCCCTAATGTTTTCATGGCTGGTAGTCTTTACATGCTTTGTAGTAAATTACAATTCGTTTCCAGAAAAGCACGCCCATATGGGTAACATTATGCATACATATAATATGTCATATGGGCTACATGTGTACATACATTAGACAGGGTATATTAATTAATAACAGAATGAGGGTGTATAACAGATACTTTTAGCTGGAAGCTTTAAAGTCCCAATCACATACATCTGCATGCATTTCCTCATATAAGTGTATCTGTAATTACACATGTATATATACACTATACTTCTACTGTGTAAAAGTAATTTCTGCGACGCGTTCACATGGCCTAGCATCACTCTTTCAATTGCTGTTTAGAAAAGGAGGTATGGTTTTGTTATTGGGGGCATGGCAACATTGTAGAAGAATTGTTTTACAAAGCTGGCTATTTTCATCTACTCAATAATGATAGCAAAACTTCATTGTGTATATTTATATCAACACAAACTAAACTGACTGTAGAATGACAACAACCCCGCATACTTCATTATCTATATTTACATCAACACAAACTAAAGACTGTAGATAATCAAAATGCCAGCAAAATGTTTACATATATATATTTACATCAACACAAATTAAACTGTCTGTAGACTTCACAACAAAATGTTTATATTTACATCAAAACTAGACTGAGTGTAGACCCTACAACAAAATGTTTATATTTACATCAACACAAATTAAACTGACTGGAACGAACGTTATGGTCTTTAAGTGAGTAAAATGACAACCATGTTACGTATAGTGAAGACACTAAATGAAATAGCAAGGCCACGTGGTTGCAAGTTCGTTTCTCTTGGGTCTGCGTGATAATTCACTGAAAATTGATTATCAGAATTTACATTTAGTTTTCGTTTTGTTCATGTATTTTGCTTAAAATGAAAAAGATTTCATATCAAGAAAAATTGACAAATTTTCAATATTTCGCCAATCTACACATCGACCACTCATATCGTGGTCTGGCACCGTGCGAAGTACTGTCACGTGATTTACTCATCTCTATAACAGATAAGGAAAAACCCTCAATAAATGTGAATATTTAAAAAATTATAATTCGATACCGCACATGCATTAATTATGCTTGGGTGGATATATTATAAACCAGCTAACACAAACTAGTATAGTTTCCCAATACAAGTCTATTTAAAGCAATACAACAAAGTTTGTCTTTTCCTGGAAGGGAAGTGAGGTTTGTTGACAAAAAATAAAAATAAAAACCCAACATAGAAATAGAATGTCAAAGAGATATAGAAAAAAGATAAATGAATACATACAACTATTTAAAAGCAGGAAGACAGATATAGATTACTGTCAACACTTGTTTCTTTACAAATATTTATCTATCACCTTTTTAGAATGTAGCTTTCTGACAGGCTGTGTTGGAATATTTACCCTATCCTGGAACGATGTTGTCCTTAAGTATACATCCTTATTTTTTTAAATTCTCACAGAAACCTGCGTGAATACATTTGTACTCATTTTAAGTTTTATATAAAAAAAATTGTATTTCATTTGTCAAAAAAAGTACGATTAAAAATATCCATTCTAACATTTACATGTATGAAAGAGATTTATACTTGACGGAATAAAATTTGACAAAAAGAATAGAATCGTTTGATGTACATTATTCAATCCGTTACCAGTACTGTCCTTTTCTGGGAAGCCTAGATTCAATCAAGTAAACAGAAAGGTCACCTACATTTAGTCTCCCTTTACACCGTGGATATTTGTTTTAAAATACAATGCATAAAAACAATAGTACTATTACTATTCTACAGACTGAAATACCCCCCCCCCCCCAAAAAAAAAAACCCCAACATTTTCTTGACCGACAAAGATTCGATAAAATTTACATTATCATTTGTTTTGTTGTAAAGTGCGAATTTGACACCCTTTTTATTGATAAATGCATTTAAACATATATCAAATTAAAATTTTAACGACTCACTGAATTGATATTGAGGACCTGCGAAATGAAGGACAACTCGTGCACGTCTTTGGGAAGAAATTGGAGCAATCTGTCAACAGAAAGAATGTGTACAAAATGACATAAGTGTAATATCAATCCTATTTATCAATATCAACCATCACATATGTCACCGCTAATGTTTATATGAATTTTTCAATTTTTTTTCTCCACTATTGCTTGACGTTAGTAAAATGATCTTGGATCAGAGTTCCGAAACATAGTTCACAGATAACTTTAATTTTTTGATATTCTTTCAATTAACATGTATTACCTAATTCTTCCTTGCAAACTTTCGATCCAGACACAACATATCAAGAAGAGCTAAACGATGGACAAACAATGTACCGATGGGACCAGGCGATGGACTAATAGAAGGGTATACAACGATAAACGAAGAGATTGATAGATGGAGGAAAACACGATGGACAGAGACGAAGGAAAAAAGAAGAGAAAGATGGAGGGACAGACGATGGACAAGTCAAGGGACATACGATAGACAGACAAACGAGAAGATGGAGGGGCAGACGATGTACAAACGGACGATGGACAGATGAGAGGATGGACAGATGGAGGGACAGACGATAAGTAGTTAGAGAGACAGGCGAAGGATATATAAAGGAACAGACGATCTACAAATGAAGAGAAAGACGATGAAAATGGATGAACAGACCATGGGCAGAAGACAAGAGATGGTGGACAGTTGGTGTAAACATACGATGGAGAAACAGACGCTGAATAAATGGAGAAAGAGACGATGGAAAAACAGACGATGGACACATGGAGAAACAGACGCTGAATAAATGGAGAAAGAGACAATGGAAAAATGGAGAAACGGACGATGTACAAATGGAGAAACAGATGAAATACAAATAGAGAGAAAGAAAATGAAGGACAGCGTTGAGAAATAATGAAAATATGGAATGACAGTTGATGAACAAATGGAGATAGATGATGGATAGACAAACGGACTAAAATGGACAGATGAAGTGAAAGACGATCGGCAGATGGAGGAACAGACGATGGACAGAAAAGAAACACGATGGACTGAAGGAAAGACATGATGGACGAGAGGAACCGACGATGAACGGACGGAGAGAAAGACGATGTCCAGATGAAAGGATAGATGATGAAAAAAACGACTTAACAGACAAGGAAAGACGAAGTGGCAAACAGACACAATTACACACAGTTCCTCTTAGCCTTTTAACTTGGTTTGCATGGGGTATAACTGCACCGTTTGATACAAGTTCTGAAGTAGAAATACATTCATATGGATATTTAATTGATTTTTACTATGTAATCCATATGGCTCAAAATTGAACTTTTGACCCATGGACCAAATCAATTATTGCTTTGCACACGTTTGATTTTTTTTTTACGTCGAGATGTTCAAAAAATTTCATGCTCACACAAATTCTGATCCAGGGAACATGGATTTTAAATATTTGGTCGTCGCTTTCGAATTCGATCATCATTACTATACAATACATTTGGTTGTTTTATCTTTTATTCCCAGGAATCAAGAAGAATGTACATGTATTTTCATTTTATGAATCTTGCAGCTCTGTTGTAGTACCAAAACATATAATTCCAGGTCTATGAAATTCACGAAGGACGAATTACGGGACTTCGAACGTTGGACGGAATACGTTGTAATTACATGTAGATCATCGAGAAGACTCAGGTGACTTTAAAAACTACAAATCAATTATTGATCATCAATGTCTTCTATATTTGATAAACGCTTAGTATCCTGCGTCACTATTTGTGCTCAATAGTTTAAAAGGTCTTACCTCCCTTCGTACGTTACTGCCACTTAAAGTTTACTGATTCGAAAATCTGCGTAATCGTCGCAATTTGTCCAATAGGAAGGATTTCTCAAAACTTAGATCAAAATAGTTTATTCAACACAGTCCTAACCATGCCTATATATGGAAATAATGTTGTCCGAAGTTTTTTGTCGCATATTGTGTTAACAACGGAAGGAAAATAACACCACTTTCTTTTAAAGATTGTAGATTAAAGAGAACAACAGGAGATCCCCAAGCTGCTGTACAAAAAGTATTTTCTTTGATGGCATCAATTTAAGTGTCGCTGATTTTCATGTTTCTTACGTTATTGAGAAAGGGTTGTCTAATGCTGAAATTAATTGTGATGTTTGCTTCAAATTAATCGAAACCTTGAATTAAAACGACCATCTATCACATTACTCTTAAATAAAGAAAAATTTAAAACCTGATTTGCGACCATTGAAAATGTCTGAAGTATCGTAGAATACAATGTTATTTAGCCAAAGCTATAATGTCTTTCTACTCTTTTTAAAAAACCTTTTTATCGTTCCCCATGTTTCCAATTCACAAATAAAGTTTGTTTCCGAATGCAATCTAATTTAATTTACGTCGCTTGAAGAGCTGTATAGTAGCTAAGTACTTCGTTACTAGCTTGAAAATACGGATGTATATTTAATTGCTGTTATAAAATTTAGAATTTCATTTCAAAATTAAGGATTATCTCCCTGTTGCAATTCACTCTCACATACCAGAGACTCCATCTATGTTTCCCCTCCAACGACTGGTTGGATCAGGTAAATCACATAATACAATCAGCCAATCGGCGATCATCAAAATCGTTGTAGTCATAAATAACATTATGTATATGACGTCATATTATGTTACTTTAAATAGATATGTAATGAAACTAAACCTTAACAAGGCTTACACCAATGAAGCAGCATCCTTTTATGTCAAGTACGGTTTCTTTAATAGTAAGGTTATGGTGATATACAAATCGAACATGCCTTTTCCCAGTTTCCATGTTCAGTTATTCTGATGATTACCAATGCAAACAACGTGGATCTTGATTTAGCGGGCTTTTAACACTTAGAATTTGAGAGATATCTCGTCCCTTTCCGGCCAAAATATTTAATCCCTCAGGTGAGATATCTTTATCCCACATAGATACTCATTATGAATTGTTATATTCTCTCACTATCCCCGGTGTGACCATGACATTACACACGTGAGACAGCCACGTGATATTACAAGTATCCACCATAAATATCCGTCTCAGGAATCTCATCCCTGAGGATGGATATGATTTCGAGACTTTGGATGAAACATCAATCGCAGAAAGGAATGACATATTGATGATATCAGAATGATAAATGAATAGTACTAAGACACAAATATAGTCGACACCTGCATGATAAATATCACCCAGGTTTCCTGTCAGGTGATTCAACTACATGTATCTATCAATAACTGGGAATATTTGATACGGTCGTTTCTTTGAGCTTGTAATCGTCATAAATGTGGTTTTCATACTGAAATGTATATCATTTTTTCCTCGAATGCCCATATTACACTGAACATATTCTTTTGAGTCTATTTCGACATTGCAACTTAATGTTCAAGTCTCATTGAATTCACTTTTACTTTCCTGGCAAATCAATAACTGGAAATATTTGCAGTGGCGGATTTAGGGTGTGTTTTTTTTTAATTGTTACCACACCCGAACCTATAAAGGATGTGGTTACCATAAATGAAAGGAAGAAGGAACAAGAATCAATCTTTTTAAAATTTTCCGTGACCCCCCTTATTGGAGGGGGTTAACCCCCTCCCCCTTTGGCCC
Source organism: Ostrea edulis (assembly GCF_947568905.1). Classification (NCBI taxonomy): domain Eukaryota; kingdom Metazoa; phylum Mollusca; class Bivalvia; order Ostreida; family Ostreidae; genus Ostrea; species Ostrea edulis. The sequence continues at coordinate 6,004,619 of NC_079169.1, read as the reverse complement.
TTAACCACCCCCCCCCCATCACCACCACCACCACGGTAAGGTCTAGATCCGCCACTGCTTTTGATATGGTCGTATCTTTAGATAAAGGTAAATATGTTAGATTTGGATTGAGAATTTACTTTTCTGAAGAAGATAAATGAAGAAAGTGGTATTAAATGGTTTCTGTCTGCTAGTAGTAATGGTACTTTTGGGGGTTCCACAAGGTTCTTTATTTGGGTCCTTCTTGGTTTTTTTAATATACAGCGGGTGTGACCAGTCGACAAGGGATGCTTACTCTTCCTAGGCACCTCATCCCATCTCTGGTGTGTCCTGGTGTCCGTGTCTGTCCAACTCTCTATTTTGTATTCCTTAAAAGAGCTATGATATTGATCTTCACCTTTCGTATAAATGGTGTGGTAAATAATGTAAGACTTTTTGTGAATGACACGTCACTGTTTGTTATTGTTGAGGATGACATAATTTATGTTGCAAACTTATTAACTAATTATCTGGAAAAATTGAACTATGGTCAAAGAATTGGGCAGTTCATTTAACCCCATCCTCCCAAAAAAAACCTCAATAAATCTCAATTTCTCAAAGGGAAGTTTGAGCATCCGTATGTAAATTGTGGCTTAACTGGCCCAGTGATAGAGAAGATGCACGTTGGAAAATGTTCATTGAAACATTCACGAAAGAGTTTGTAATCGTCAAAAATGTGGTTTTCATTCTGAAAATGTAGACAATTCTTTCCTTCAATATCCATATCATACTGAACGTGATATTCTTTTTTAGTCTTTTTCGAAATTGCAACTTTTAAATTTTAATTAAAATTAAAATGTTCCAGTCTCATTAAATTTACTTTTATATGGAACCTCGTCTGAAGTTATAATGTTGATACTAAACCATTTCAGTTTGTGCATACTTACATAAATAATTAAGAAGATTCAATTAAATTCTATATGAAAGTACAGTACGTACGAAACATTTGCAAACCGGTACCAGCTTTTTAAATTATTTATTTTCCATTATGTAGTTGTTCAACTTAATCTTGCTATCCTTACATGTCAATCAAAGATAATCGTGTCACTAACCGCTGATATGATTATATGTGCAGTCATATCTCTTCTTAATATCTGTGTTATACTTTGATAATTGCAACAAAGTATACACATAACACATGTATATACATGTACATGTAGTGACCTTGTACCTCACCGAGAGGGCTTGTATCAGCTATATTATGATTTCCATAGTAAAATGAAAACGCGAAGACAACGAACAGTGATCAATTATTTCATAACGCCTAAGAAGATAATAGAATTAAGAGTTGGGCAAACATGAACCCCTGGATATACTAGAGGTGGGACCAGGTGCCTAGTAGGAGTAAACATCCATTGTCGACCGTTCACGCCTGTCGTGAGCCCTATTTCTCGATCGAGTAAACGGAGTCAACGCAGTCAAAATCAGTATGTAAAGAACCGCTTAACAATTGATATGAAACATGTCAGACAGCATTTTACCCAATGACAGGTTGTATTGGTATTGGTAAATTAGAACGTTATAAGGACTATGATATTTGTGAAATGCTGACTTGAAACCCTTTTAACATTAACTTATTTGTCAGAATCCAGCCTCGATTTAACTATGTATAAATTGAATTACACATTAGGAAACATAATTTAGAATCTGAAAAGACCTTAGTTATTGTAAATTAAGTACATTTGTATATTTCACCATTCATACACGGTAATCCACACGTGCTTATGCCCAACCAGGAAGATATTGTCAAACAAACCATATCTCACCAGAATTGTGCAAGAAGAAAAATAGGATATAGTGCATTGTGACACAAAATTACCTGATATTTCTGTAAATCGGTAAGTGGGGCAGATAAAATATGAATAACTTCAAATTACATATGTATTTTGTAATAAGATACACGATTTAACAATTCAAATATTTTCCTAACCAGACACGAAAATTGCTAATTGATTTTTTATCAACTTCTTAATCTGAAAAATGAATGAAATTAAATGATAAAATAGCTGTAGTAAGTGCTCGTGGTGTGAATTCGTTGCATGGCAGTGTCAGAAGGGTGAAATGTTTTTATTTCCTTTCCCAATTATATTGCCCTCAGAGATAGATTTCAAATTTACTTATACGATTAATCTCGATAAATCATAAGATTTCATTCATACTGCACGAAATGGCGACTGGTACCTGCCGTCTGCTGTCGTAGCAGATCAAACATCAAATGTCTTCCCCCTGCCTCTTACTTTTTCTTGTAATTGACACTGTCTTTTTTCGTTGAGTCAAGAGTTAAGTGTTTGAACTATACGAAACCAAAACAAACGTCTATTTACTTATTACGATTCACTTCGCAAATTCAGAAGAAAAAATATCTTTTGATGTCTCTTTTTTTCCTTCTCAGTATAGACTTTGTATTAGTAATTGTCTGAATGTAAATTACGACCATATAATTACTAATAGTTTTTATTTCCTAGTAGATGGTATTAATAACACTTCGATAAAAAAAGACGATTTTCGAACAATCGTTCACAAGGATCTCTGAAAATGTTTATGCATAATTCAATAGCTAAAGTAAGTAATGTATACGCATTTCATGAATGTATAACTGACAGAGACAAAATCCGAAGTATTCAGCAAAATTTATTTCTAACAATTTCGATATTTCTTAATGGTCAGTATTTTCCCTTCTCATATAATCAGAACATAAACATATTTATACTGCTTTCACAGAATGCGTATCAGAATTTAAAAAAGAATAATAAAAAAATTAAAAACAAATACCGTAGATTCTGCATTTCCAATTCCAAAGCACATTAGGGCAGTAGTACAGAAATACAATATGCATTCCGTGTTAGGCTGTCTGCCTTCTCTAAATCTTTGATATATATTTTATACATACATGTATCTAGAAAGCGAGGAAAAAGAATTTGTACGTCAAGCCACTTTGTCAAAATATTATTATCTTGAACCATTGCAAATATACCGTAATGTTTCATTTACCTAATATCGAAAGACGATGCATTTGCTTACCTTCATCAAAGTGGTTCTGTTTGTGCGTGTGGTTCTGTTTGTGCGTGTTGTTCTGTTTGTGCGTGTTGGGGAAAATTACATATAACATACAGCTTGGATTTCATTCTAATTCACACAAACATAAGCTAGATATACTGAAAAGAGTTGATTGCTTTCGGAAAAAAATCTTTGATTGAAAACTGTTGCAGACGAAGAGAATTTGGGACTTCCGGGGTTTTTGTTAGTTTGTTGCTCTGTAATCGCTGCGACTGTGATTGTCTGCGATGAAATTAGTCTCCACTGCATATTAGTATTAAACAAACACATCCTGTTGACTAAAGGTAGGCCTAAGTACCGTCACCGAACAACATTGATAAGTAAGCCATCTGCTTCTCTTGTACTTCAAAGGTATAAAAAAAAAAAACAATTACTACATGCACATGTATATAGAGTTCTGAAAGTCAAAGTAATCAAAGCAGAAATTATACAGTATGAAAAATTACAGGGACGATTCCTGGAAACGTAGAGAACATCGAAGACTCTATTATTACAATGTAACTAGTGAAACACACGTATAAAAGCAAAACATTTTATTTCAGCTTAAATTTGTAGAAGGTCTAAATTCATATGATTACTAAGCTACCGGTCGCTATAGGCACTTGTTTACTTGGTTACAACAATCGCTTAGCCCGGGTTCGATTCTCGATCCTGGCGCCGCGTCACACCTATGACGTATAACACAGGAAGTGACTACTGCCGCGTCAAACCTATGACGTATAACACAGAAATTGGCTACTGTTGCTATGCCAAGCGTCTGATATTAGAAGTAAAAGCAACGGGTCTTTCAAATATGACCTTAAAGACGGGTGACCTATGTCGTGGTATGCGTTAGCACAATAAGGACACCTCACTGTTACGGTAGTAAACGCCGTGATTGGGTCAAAAGTGACACTATAGTTAACATTTGTAGCACTGCACTTCAGGATGGTGGTGTCTCTGCATGAGTGCAAAATGACACAGAGCAACAAACATATCAAGTCAATATTCTTAATACTGAGAGGGGGTAAATGCTGTAGGTAATATAATTTTCTTTATTTAAAAAGATCAATAAAGTATATGAAAAGTGGTTCAAGATGATTCATAGCTGATCGACAAGACCGGGCAGGATCGGAGTATATCTTATCTTGCGTGTGCGTGGATCTTCGAATGATATAAAAGATTTGAAATCCGTTATATCTAAACTCTTGTGTATATTCCAAATTATTAAACTTTCCAATGTAAATAAATATACATACGTATAACTTTTTGTTTTATCATAATTCAATTAAGAAGCCTCTATATACAAATAAGAAATACATTTTAATGGTATGCATAACAAAGCGATCCGTAAATATACTCAGTAGAGTGTACCCGGCTTCTTTTGCCAATGTGAAATTTTTAAAATACACATCCATACAGTCTGAAAAAAGTAAAATCTTTAGAAACCCGAAAAATATGTAACTGGAGGGAGACTTTTATCTTCTAATGTTACAAATGTATATTGCATTAAAATCAACATTAGAATAGTAAGTTTTATTAGGTCACTTGAGTCACTTAGGTGACCTATTGCTATTGGTCTACATCCGTCGTCGTGCGTCGTCCATTAACAACTTCTTCCCAGAAACTAGTGCGCCAACCTTGACCAAATTTGGTATGTAGCATCTGTAGGAGACCGGAAATCGTAAATTTCATGACCCCCCCTCCAACCCTAATGGATCTTAATTTTGGGATAAACACTGTAAAATTTATGCATTTCTTTTAACATTTTCTTTACTCCTGGGCATATTTATTTCAAGTATTGTAACAACTGTATTTCATAAAACAAATATCAAATATGTTGTTACGATACTTGAAATAAATATGCATGCATTGTTATATTTGAAAAATAATTAAATTAACTACCCCCTATCATGTGTAATATTTATTGGATGATTGTAAATAGAAGAATAAATACAGGAGTATTTACACTCATCCATTAAATTAAAAAATACATAGCCACGACAATCCTATAATCGAAACCATACAACGATATTAGAACGTGACCCAGAATTGAATGAAACAGCGATGGGGACACCGATATTTATACATAACGGAATAAAATAAACAATTATTATACTGAAAGATGGAATATTGCAATCGGGTTGGAGGAAACAATACAAAGTGTCATATTCGGTTACCCGATTTTTAACTAGGGATAACTCCGTTTACCCGATGAAGATATAGGACTCACAGCGGGTGTGACCGGTCGCGTGGGATGCTTACTCCTCTCATTCACCTGATCTGGACATCTGGTCCGTGTTTGTCCTACTCTTAATATTGTTTTCTTTAAGTCAAGAGATTGATCGCTGTACGTTATCTTCATTCATTCCTGAATCGGTATATGAAATAAGAATACCAAGATAGATTCTTGATTTTTCATGTAAAAAAAAAAATAGGTCAATAAACATTTGCAGACACGCTATCGATCATCAACTCTTATCAGACAAATGCTTGACACGAAAGATGAAAACCTCTTACAGGATGGATATTATTCTTTCATAACTATTTACAGCGCCCTCTATCACTTCAAGTATCACGTCATAATTTAGTATACCGGTATCAATCACGAGATCCTCAGTTTACAGTGCAGTGGGATTTAGGACCTATATTTCTTAAAATACTATTTTGTATATGAAAACAAGATATTGTACTGCAATGACTTTTTGATGACTAAATTTTTTTTAAGTTGTAACCAAATTTCTCTATTAGTTCACAAGAGTTAAGATGGATGTTTCGTCCATCTATGATTTGCTTGGTTTGTTGCCGGTGAAGTCAGAAGGGCTGCAAAATTTAGGCCTATGCGCGACGCTTACGGCCTTTGAGCAGGGACGGTTCTTTACTGCGCCAAACCTGCTGTGACATGGGGCCTCGGGAAATAATCTAAAAGAATAAAATCCAAAATGAACGATCAGTACCTGCAAGTACTTTCGCCTTCCGGCTCTTCAAACAGTTTGTCCTGAATTAATTATTATTAATAATTATTATAATTAATAATAATTATTATTATGAATTCAAGACAAGAGCCGGAAGGCGAAAGTACTTGGCAGGAACTGATCGTTGATTACTATGTGATAATTTGGGATTTTCTTATATATAATATATATATATATATATATATATAATAAAAAAACATTAAAACACTTTTCGAAATATTTCAGCCGTTTTACCATCCTTCATCAGTCGTGTTTATTAAAATGCATAGCCTTTTAAAACTGATGAAGGCTGGTAAAACGGCTGAAATGTTTCAAAAAGTGTTTTAATGCTTCTTTTTTTTTATTATTATTCTTATAAAAGATATATATATATATATATATATATATATATATATATATATATATATATATATATATTCACACACATATATACTGCTCTGTACTTGGAGCTTATAAATCTCGTATATGAAGTTCATACTTGTCTTCTGATTCCGAGAAATCACAAATTATAGGGTATGATACATGTAGATTGACTTTTTGAGGGTTATTTGCGTGCTTGTTTCACGTATATCAATAATGCAATCTGTTCATCGCAATATTGTAAGATCATCGCAAGCACTGTATTCAGTGTTCTCCGGCAGAAAACAATCCTGGGACACAATAACAGAATCCACAGACTACCTGATCACGATGATAGGGCAATATTTCTACTCCACACGGCAGATTACAGAAATAATGAATGAATCAACATTTTAATGTTCATTGTGTGAATTACACTCCCCGAAACTGATAAAATATCAAACTCATTATTGTGATAATTGTGATATAATGAACAATATATTTTAATCATTTGTATACGAGGTTGCACAGGAGTCAAGTTTAATTTTATGAATGAAAGATTTTGATCTACAAGATGTCTCTATCTCCAAGTATTGTGTTACCACACGGATGAAAACGTTCACAAACCGTTTCTGTGGTCATTTATGTGGTGGGATTAATTCTTGGAGGTACAATAGCCACGATGTGACAGGTTTATCAAGGGTACCCCATTTAGAATTATTATGTGTGAAAGATATTTCGGGTGCTTGGTTGGGAGTCCTTGAAGAGGTCCCCGATGTGATATCGGGTTAAGTGCATTAACCGCATTTACTCATAATACCCTGTACTTTACATTTGAACATGCAATTTATAATTTTTCGAACAAGAGCATTAATGTGTTAACAAACTTGAAATTTTCAATAAATACAACACCGCAATGATTTCATTCTTTGATAAACACGCACCTTTTTCATTTAGTTTATATTTAATGAAATGCGACCGTTTTATTTTTAGAACAAAAGTTTGAAAAGATACTCTTTATACAAATGAAGTACTGTAGAAAAAATAACTTGAAACTTTTTGTGAGCGAGGGGAGACTGTTAAATACTAGTTGTGTCGTATTGGCCTTTACTGTGTTAAGTGTTTGACAAGTACTCGTTATTGCATGCGTCAGAAAATCTTTCTTAGGGGAAACGCTAATTCGAGATCTCCATTTTCTTCCATGAATAACGTCTTGATTCAAGACCCTCTTGTATATCATTTTCTCACAACTTTATGAATGAGAGCGACGTACAAAGACGCCATAGAAAAATGATCGGCCCATAGTATATTGATTTCAAAACAGCGGTGATGCCTTTGACAACTCGGGCAAATTTAATTCCTATCTCAGGTGACTGTAAAGTGTAGTATTATACATACGCTACGTTTTGTGCGTCGAGCAATGAAAAAAGTGCCATTGACAAAATCCGATACTTTGATCTTTTTTAAAGGATGAAAACTGCTTGTATTAAAGATATCTACAGAGGGAGCGCCTATACTTATTTGGACACTTAGAAATTTTTTAATTTAAGAGCCTCGCCGCCTTCTTATCTCCGATAATCTAGCATGATATCGGGCATAGTAAAAACATAAGCGATGTCTTGCTGGTCGGTGTGCTGGTAGAAAACGACACCTAGTGTCGCCACAGATAACATTATTTACTCTTAAAACCCATGTTAAAGCCAGTAACACGGCGATTGAACACGGATATTTATTTTTCACCTTTAATTGGTTAAATCTTCGCATTGTATTGACAATCCGTCATACGTACAATGACTCATCCGAGACTTGTGAATGAAACCTACAAACAAGATAAAGATGACGGTTATGATGAATTTTTATTGTGATAAATGGCTATCGTATTTTATATGCTAAATACATCATCTCATTTTGATTTACCTTAATACGATTTATCACAAGTCTATATATCTCAGGTTACAGGAGTGGTCTCATAAATTATTCTTTTGTCCAGGTGTGTTATTATCTGTAGCCCGTGTTTCCTTTGTAGTTATTGCGCCGACTTAATACCCTGGTAAAGACAAGAGCGTCCCCAGTAATCTTCGCATGCATCGTCGTATTATATATGTGCATAAAACTTATCTCTATCGGAAATGCACTTACCCGGCCGTGAGTCACACTTGTCGGAGTCCTTTGATTGTCGTTTTATTAATTTCAATGGTGACATAAAGCGTTTTTGCATTTTAAATGACAAAACTTTTCAATCTTTATTTTTCTCCCAGATTGCAGGTACAAAATTTCAACTGCAAAATAAATACCCATTGACAAGAACACTTAACAGTAATGGGTTAGAATGGTTTGTTGCTGCTTGAATCTTTATAACAACTATACATAGTGCGACAGTGAAAGACATGTACGCAATATGTAGAATTCAAATTAAAAACAAACTCGTTTTTCAAACAAATTTACATACCTGCATCGCTATTCTCATGATGACCCAAAGTAAGTTGAACTCTGGCATTAATCAACATGAAGCACAGGGACTCTGGGAGACCGCTGCATGTAAGAATACGTCAGTGGATTAGTGCCATGCACGATAAACTTGTGTGTTCTTGTACATGTAACTAGAAATTGTATGTATTTATATGTAACAATGTGTATTGTCCTGGTATTCAACATATTTGTAGTTGTGAGAATATGAATAAACTTGAATTTGTCCGGTTTTCAGGGAGGTTGGTAATGAGCAGTTTCATCGTATTTGTCATTAAATCAGCCTCGGGTATAATGAGGGGGCCAATGTTTTATATACATGTAGTGATGTCATACTGTGTAAATAACAACTGGCTGACATAAATCCTCCATTCCAGTGTTTTATATACATGTAGTGCTGTCACGCTGTGTAAATAACAACTGGCTGACAGAAATCCTCCATTCCAATGTTTTATATACATGTAGTGATGTCACACTGTGTAAATAACAACTGGCTGACAGAAATCTTCCATTCCAATGTTTTATATACATGTAGTGATGTCACACTGTGTAAATAACAACTGGCTGACAGAAATCCTCCATTCCAGTGTTTTATATACATGTAGTGCTGTCATACTGTGTAAATAACAACTGGCTGACAGAAATCTTCCATTCCAGTGTTTTATATACATGTAGTGCTGTCATACTGTGTAAATAACAACTGGCTGACAGAAATCCTCCATTCCAGTGTTTTATATACATGTAGTACTGTCACACTGTAAATAACAACTGGCTGACAGAAATCACCCATTCCAATGTTTTATATACATGTAGTGCTGTCACACTGTGTAAATAACAACTGGCTGACAGAAATCCTCCATTCCAGTGTTTTATATACATGTAGTGCTGTCATACTGTGTAAATAACAACTGGCTGATAGAAATCCTCCATTCCAATGTTTTATATACATGTAGTGCTGTCACACTGTGTAAATAACAACTGGCTGACAGAAATCCTCCATTCCAGTGTTTTATATACATGTAGTGCTGTCATACTGTGTAAATAACAACTGGCTGATAGAAATCCTCCATTCCAATGTTTTATATACATGTAGTGCTGTCATACTGTGTAAATAACAACTGGCTGATGGAAATCCTCCATTCCAATGTTTTATATACATGTAGTGCTGTCATAATGTGTAAATAACAACTGGCTGATGGAAATCCTCCATTCCAGTTTAACTTTCTGTGATGCAAAAAAAAAATAATAATCAAATAACAACAACAAAATTAAATTTTAAAAAAAAACTTTAGGAGAAACATGTCATACATTTCATTTGGAGACAGGAATGGGACATGTTATATCATTAAACCATATAGATATCGAGTAATTTTGCAAATTGATTTGTTTAGAACCTCTCTACAGCTTAATGCGCAGACTATAGTTTGAAATTAACATTTTCCTTTTCGCTAAACACATATTCAGCGATGAGAACATCGTAGAATTGTTTTAAAATTTCTAAACTTTTCTCATTGATGCAAATGATTATGTAAGATCTTGTTTGCATGCGCATGTATGTTTTGGCAAATCAGCAAGAAAGTTACTAGGTTTTTAAAAAAATATCCTTATTTCAATTTGCACTTCCAAGGTCACGCTTTCGTACATACATCACAATACTTAAAGTGGGTGTATATTATTCTATGTATTAAAAGAACATTACAGCACATGTTTATCACATTAATTTACAAATGATGTTAAACCTAACTGATCCCTGTAATCACGCAGCCTCGAAAATGTTCACGACACGCAACCTGAATATTATTCATTTGAATTAGCAGTAATTGTGATACGGTCGATATAGGTAACTATCCACAATACTTCCGAAGTGGCCCCGACCGCTTTAGTGATCAATTACCGTAGATCATATGTTTCAATACCTTCTAGATTATAGAACAGGTGTTAATTATTTGTGCAAATGGTAGTCCGCTGAGCCTTGATGTGCTTTAAAGTACGTGTGATTACAGGTATTTTGCACGAGGAGGCAGTCAGTGTAAAATTTGAAGCCAACGTGAATTATGTGATGCGGTCACTATTGCTGACGAAGAAGTCACGTGGCAGTTCTCAAAATACGTACAAATTAAAATGTGATAAAAAATATACAAATTACATCGTGGAATCATTTAAATTTATAAGGGGGTGGGGGATTGCCAAATAATTTCATGCTTGCCTGGATGAGATTTCTTGTATTCGGTTTCTCTAAAATAAAAGATTGATCAAGTTCTTTATTTTACGTCCTTTTGAAAAAAAAAATCAACTCATATTTAGACGTCACCAGCAGTAGGTGAGGTAACATAATGTTAGATCTATCCTCACTGAGGGTTCGTTAACGTGTGCCTGTCGCAATACGGGACCTCCGTTCTTAAGGTCACATCTCACTTCCAAATGTCGAGGGTTTGGCGAAGGGGCAATGAAAACCCCGAATTATAATGATGGCACAATATTTGTTCATAAAATTGCAAGCTCATCTCTCTGAAGACGCGGAAGTTTTGATGCAAAATAACATCTTGGCGTGCATCTCGCATTATTGTGAAACCTGTATAACATAAGACAAATGCACATGTATGCTAATGAATATTGTAACATTATATAATTTTTGCTCAAGGAATCTCAAGAAATTGAAACTGCAATACTAAAAGACACTAAGTCACTCTAAAATACTGCAAAGAGAAATATAAATTTTCTGGAAATCTAGTTATCATGTTTGTCGGAATTTAAAATTTGGAATGAAGAACACGTTATGTACTAAAGCGTATAGTCAATAGAGCACAGGGTCAATCATTTTAAAGTTCAGGTGATATAAAATGCATATAACAATGACGAATCGCAATGCTTACTTATAAAAATATTTGACAATCCATCATAAGACGATATGATTGAATGGCAAAGCAGATGGCGTTCCTTTTTCACATTCAGTTCTCTGCAAAAAAACTCTCGTCAAATACACGTAAGACCTGATATAAAATGTCTTGAGTTGACTTAAATAGCACTTGATGCATGTTAAGGTTAAATAAACGAAAATCGACTTTGATTTTAAGAAATAAACAAAAATAATCATAGAAGTACAAGCGTCAGAGGAAGCTATTTGAATCCTCAAACCAAATTTAAAAGCCGCTGTTTCTGCATAACCACGTATTGCTTTATTGATAATGGAAATCAGTCAGTCAAATACTTACCAGAACATTAAATGTTATTTACGCACATAGGCGTAGCTTGGGTTCGAATATTACCGAGGCAGGGGGTCTGGGGGGCACAGCCCCCCAGAACCTATCGACATTTTATCAACGTAAAAGGCGGTATGTTGTGTTTTTTTTACCGAGGCAGCTGCCTCGGTTGCCTCAATGGAAGCTACGCCACTGCACACATGAATGAAAGCCTTGCAATTTTCTAAATTATAGTTTAAAAAATTCACATATATGTGATTAATTGGTAAATAAAATGAAAGAATTTATATATGCTTTTTTTATATACAGAATCTGATATAATTACATGTAAAGAGCGAGTCAAACCTGGCAGTTAATTAATATACACTTTTTTTTTTACATGCAGTGTATAATTCCAGTCTATTGAGTGACCACGAAAGTTCCTAATAGAGAGACTGCATTTATATATACATATTTTGATTGATTGATTGATTGTATCTTGTTTAACGTCTCTCTCGAGAATTTTTCATTCATATGGAGACGTCACCAAGACCTGTGAAGGGCTTCAAATTTATACTCGGCGCTTACGGTAATTGAGCAGTGAGGGTTCTTTAGCGCGGCACACCTACTATGACACGGGATATCCGTTTTCAAGGTCATCTCCGAGGACCCGTCACATTCACACCTGATGCCGAGCGTTTGGCGATGGAACTGTCACTACCTGTTTTAACGACTTAGGTCTGTCGCGGCCGGGATTCGAACCCCGGCCTTCCGCATGCATAAGGTGAATAATAAGAATGCTGATAGATTAAGCTTCTATTGGATGTGAGGGAAGCCAGTATTCGGTTTTGATTTAAGGAATGAATTTATTAGTTTTCGCTGGATGGAGGTCTACCACGACCCCCACCCCCACCCAAACCCCCGGAAAACTTTATATCATGCGCGTATACCACGAGAAAAAAAAGAGACGGAAAATTGCATCATAGTGTTTTCCCTCTTAATTTTTCGTGATATACACCTCCATCAAACGAAAAAATAATAAATATTCCTTTAAATGCTAATTAAAAACTTTACAATAAATCATGATTTTGTTTTCAAATCCACACGACGTATCAATACACAACATGAAGCCAAAATCAGGTTTTCTTTGATGCAGAAATGAAACGAATTTTTCAGCCAATCAAAATCGCCGTAATTTCATGACGACAATAAATATCAAATGATAAAAGAATGAAAAACATGTCCACAAGTCGGTCTGAAGACAGAGACGCAAATGACGATCTCTGTGTCTGTTGTGTAACGCATTAAGTGCGTCTATGTAGAGGATATAAGCCAAAAACTGTCCATTCTGTGGGAGAAAGAACTGATCGAGGCCCGCAAGACCGAGATCAGTTGTTTCTCTCACAGAATGGACAGTTTTTGGCTTATATCCTACTAAAAACATTACATCTTTTGTTCTAAGAATGGGCAGGTTCCGGTAAACCCATTGACAATGAAAATTATGAATAAAGCTATTTTTGAATAGTCTGACAATAAAACCAGTCTTGCGTAGAAGTCTGTTTCTTTTGTTCACTTATTGGACAGTGTCATTAATTAAAGGGACTGATTCACGATTTCCCCCAAAATTTTGTTTTTCACTTTTAATGGTCAAAATCTATTATCTTTTATGTGTTTAAAAGATTTTACATAAGAATTAAGGTTATACATCATCATAGAAGCTCATTTTAAAGAGTTTATTATTTGTTTTGTAAACAAAGATTGCGGTATATTATTGTTTACGAAATTTCAAAAGAAATCCATATCGATCTAAGTTTATTATATGTTTCACATTTATAGCATTCTTTGGGTAGAATGTGTCATCTAAAAGTTAAAATTTGTGGCTATGCCAAATTAAGATGCTTTATATTATAAAATTAACATTTCATTGGTTTGTTTGTATACATGAAAAGAATCGAGTCTTTGTTTACATAACACGGATTTAAGGCTAAAATATTAATTTTATTCTTGCGTTCAGAAGTTCCAAATTTTTTACTCTCAACGTTTAATCAGTTATATTTTTGATATTTAACATCAAAAATGAAAAATATTTTTTTCAAAAATCGTGAACCAGTCCCTTTAAGGGTGTCTTGTACTGCAGATTTTATATTCACTCACTTTGTAGTACTGAGCCATATCAACGATGGGGAGAACATTTTCATTGTACAATCAAAATTTGAGGATTTTAATGAAAGTACTGCGAATACTATCTGAAAGAGTGTTATATTCTGGATATGGAGGGTGAGAACGTTATGGAGCCAAATTTTGATATGAAAAGCATTGTGTTTTCGAATATTTGGATGAGGAAATAATTAACGCCAGCCAAAAGAACCCAATACGCTTATTTGATATAGATGAAAAATGGAGGATATGTACAACGATATTTTGAAATTGAAAACTTTCAAATTTACTCTATTTAGTCAAAAAATACAGTTTTAAAAGAAAGCAATTTGGAAAAAAAAAGTAAAACCCTTGATGGACTCGATTACTCGAACCGGCGATCTACAGTTCAGCAGTCGACGTGCTAACCTACTAAGTTAGGCGATGAATTTTTAAATGAATAGGAAAATATTGCTGATATTTTTATTTTCATCCATGTTTTAAAAGGAAGTCAGCCATTATGACGATGTAGAGTACCTCCATAAAGTTGGAGCAGAGAATTCTACGAAGGGGAAATATCGTTTTAAGTGTTTCAGTGATTTTTTTCGATATCTGTGTTGATTCTTACTTGTAGGGAATTTAAAATTAAATTTGTATCTCTTTGACAAATGTATTGTCTTTCTCTTATTTTCAGCGTACCTGTAGACGTTTAACAATGTATTGGGGTTACTTGGCACTGTCCAATAAGTCGACAACTACTGTCCCACATTTTTAAGATTGGAAATTATCTGTCCTTTATTAAAAATAATGGAGAGCAATTGTCAACTTATTGGACACCTACAGGTAACCTTTTCACTACAAGTGACCTACCTTCAGCCTTAAAGTAGGTGACGGCACACCAATCCAGCTGAAATGCAAACTGAACATGTATTCCTCCGAGAGGAAGCTTGTGACTAATCTATATTTGTAACCAAAAAAGTCCGGAAAACTACTTAACCTACTTTTAGCCGTAAAGTAGGTCACTGTGCACCAATCCAGCTGAAAAGCAAAGTCACCCTTACTGCTTTTTGAGGGAGAAGTTGTGACAAATTCTAAAAGTTGTACATGCGTCTATTACGGAAAAAGCCCGGAAAACATGACCTCTGACAGCCAGCCAGACGGACTCACTGACAGCGCCATAATATAATACGTCCCACCTTACTTGGAGGGTGTATGATACTTTGTATTAATTTGTCCGCAGTATGAGGAACTTCGACATAAATATATCAAGAAGTACATGTACATAATGTAGTATTTGGAAAAAAAACCCAAATGTTTTCAAATTTGTACAATTATTAAATGTTCATAATGTGCATGAACTTTATAATTTAGGGAAACACTTAGGTTGCGAGAAAACCATATTTAAAAGTTATTCTCAGTTGAAATACTTAGATACACATGTACATGTATATGTACAAAAATGTTTATTTTTCATTCATATTGAGACGTCACCAGCTGTAGGTGAAGTCCTATGCTTAGCGCTCAGAGCAGTGAGGGTTCTTTATCATGCCAACGCCTTTCGTAACACGTGACCTCCGTTTTTAAGGTAATATCCGCAAGACTCATGATTCTCACTTCTAAATGCCAAGCGTTTGGCGAAGGAGCAATCACTACCTATTTTAAAGTCTTAGGTTGGACGCGGCCCTGACAAAAGCGGGGCTCGAACTCACGACCTCTCGGTTACGATGTGAACACTCTATCACTGAGCTATTCTCTTTAGAGAAGTCGAGAGGCATAGCCTTCATCGACTTCTCTTCGCAAGCATTCATGTTTTGATTCTGGAAAACGTGTAAATGCCGGAGTCGGTGACGGTTTATGCTTCAACCGACGTTTCAACTCAGATGTACCTGGATTTACGCAATAGACAATTTGTTTTCAAACATTTAACAGCAATGCACAAAACCGTCACAAGGAAATCAACACTTACTTGCTTTTAATCCATTTTCAATATGCCCCTGTCCCGGGTTTAAATCACAACTCTGATTACGTCAGCCTGCTTTTCTCTTAACTGGTCCCCTATTGTGACAGCTCCCAAGACCAGTTAACGTAAACCCGGGACAGGGGATATATTGAAAATGGATTAAACCTATGACTGTTCAACACTATACACGACCATTCCTCACGATAAATTAAAGACTAGACTTTTTGACATCATAGACAGTTGATTCTTCAACAAAAACGGAAAACGGAAATACTCATATCTAGTGATCAGTCATTCAAAAACTTACTTTGTTAAACACCACTCTGATTCCACGCACAAGTACTCTGAAGTTGAAATAAAAAATATGCTAGAGTTCCTCATTGACAATATCTTCGTGGTCTTTGGTGATCAGGTCTTCCAACAGTCTGTTGGAATTCCCATGGGCACGAATTGTGCTCCTTTGTTAGCTGACCTGTTTTTATATTCATATGAAGCAGAATTTATTCAAAAACTTCTACGTGAGAAGAAAAAATCTCTCGCTGTGACCTTCAATTCGACTTTTAGATATATCGATGACGTTTTGTCTATTAACAATGATAGCTTTCATTCATATGTCGATTTGATATATCCCTGTGAGCTCGAAATAAAGGACACCACAGAGTTGTCCACTTCTGCTTCATACTTAGATATTTTATTGAAAGTAGACATTAACGGCAAACTGACAACTCAACTGTATGACAAACGGGATGATTTTAGCTTCTCCATCGTCAACTTCCCACATTTATGTAGCAATATCCCATTATCACCTGCATATGGTGTTTATATATCTCAACTAATTCGATATGCAAGAGCTTGTTCTGGGTATAGTCGATTTTTAAATCGAGGTAAGCTACTGACAAACAAGTTGATGGTACAGGGATTTCAACAGTCTCGATTGAAGTCAGCATTTCGCAAATTCTATGGTCGTTATAACGATCTAGTTCGTCAATACGACCTCGCATTGGGTCAAATGCTGTCTGACGTGTTTCATACCGATTGTTAAGCCGTTCCTGGCACACTGATTTTGACTGCGGATAACTCTGTTTACCTGATCAGGATATGGGGCTCACGGCGGGTGTGACCGGTCAACAGGGGATGCTTACTCCTCCTTGGCACCTGATCCCACCTCTGGTGTGTCCAGGGCTCCGTGTTTGCCCAACTATCTATTTTGTATTGCTTGTAGGAGTTATGAGATTGATCACTGTTCGTTATCTTCACCTTGCATTAAAAGCAAGTAAGTGTTGATTTCTTTATGACAGGTTTGAGCATTACTGTTAAATGTTTGAAAACAAATTGTCTATTGCGTAAATCCAGGTACATCAGAGTCGAAACGTCGGTTGAAGAATAAACCGTCACCGACTCCGGCATTTACACGTTTTCCAGAATCAAAACATGAATGCTTGCGAAGAGAAGTCGATGAAGGCTATGCCTCTCGACTTCTCTAAAGAGAATACCACTGAGCTACCACGGGATAAGAAAAGGTCCCTTGTGTTTTGTTCAAAGAAGAAAAGATGAAGGCTGTGTGCGGCGTGTCTCTTTTGATCCGAGAATAAGGAGTCTGTGTTAACGGTCCTAACGGAGTATTAGGTTAAAGTGTTTAGCTTAATATGAAGATGTTTGGGATGCTGGCACTGACAGAAAAAATGAATTAAGATATAGGGATCACGGCGGGTGTGACCGGTCGACAGGGGATGCTTACTCCTCCTAGGCACCTGATCCCACCTCTGGTAAATCCATATCCAGGGGTCCGTGTTTACTGTTTACACAACTCTCTATTTTGTATTGCTTATAGCAGTTATGAGATTGATCACTTTACGTTATCTTCACCTTTTCACAAGTATGAGATATTTCCTCTGATAGAAAGAATGAAAGAGTTTGAGAAGTTTGTATTGATAGAAAGAATGAAACAGTGTGAAACGCATGTACTGATTAAGAGAATGAAACAATGAGATGTACTGATAGAGAGAATGGAGCAGTGTTAGAAGTTTGTTCTGATAGAGAGAACGGAGAAGTTTGTACTGATAGAGAGGATGAAACAATGTGCGATACTTATAGAGAAAATGAAGTAGTATCAGACGTTTGTACTAAAACTAAGAGGAGGTCCATGTGTCTGTTCAACACACATGGGTAAATAGCATACATATATACACAGTTCACTAATGCACAATTAAAATGTGCAACGTTTAAGATTGTACGGGTCCGAAGTTCTACAATGTAATTAAAGACTTAATTGTTACATTTTACCCATGTTTAATTAAACACCCCGTTACATAATATCCATGCATGTCTAGTTAAAGACCCCGCTACATAATACCTATGTCTAATTTCAATCGCTGATTTCGGTAGGTTCTTTTCCGAAATGTAAACAGTTACAAAACTTATGTAATCCTATACCTTCTCAACTTTCACAAAAAATGAAGAAACAATAAATCAAGATATTTGTGATTCAAGTTTTTGATTGCTGTCAGCTAAATATATCATCCTTATGTAAATGTACGGTCCGTTTTATTCAGTGAGGTTTTGCAGAATATCAATTACAATTTTGTCACATAAGGTAAAGTGTATTTGCTTTGATAAAAAAACCTAAAACACACCCTTAATTTATCTGAGCGGGTATAAAGGGACGCCGACAGATTGCAGTAGGTATGACACCTTATTGTGTATTATCCTTGAATAATACACTCTAATGCTGTGGGGAGCATTCTCTGACGTAATAAATCTGATTCACTATCTGTTGAACAGTAGCTGCGATTGTGAAGGAATAAGATGAAAGGTCTGACTCACTTTGGGGGAAATTAATTGATTCTCTGATGAATCTAAACACTGGTGACCCTAATATACATGTACATTTCGTCCTTTTATGACTTTTTATTCTAATTCAGGGTTTTAGAGCAATTTATTATGTTTTTTGAACAAGCGTACTTAAACGTGTTTTACGTCTGCGCATTGTATTCCTTCATTCGCGGTTGTCTGAACGAATTATTTCAATTGTAATTATGTACATATATATGAGTTTCATTGAAAACTTTTGTTATTCATATACCTCTTCTGTTCAGAATAGAAGCCTGTCAAATTTATGATTTATGTTTACTGTTCAAACAAAGACCAAATTACGAACATAAGTTGAATTCAACTTCAATTTAAATAGAAATATTCCTATTAGAAATTTTGGTATTCTTGCAGAAATAAGAAACGTTAATGCAATTAGATTGGCAAGACGACTTACCAATGCAACAAAACTTGATTTTCCTCAGTAACTCTATTTTGTTGAATTATACATTGTACTATGCCTTCAGTACGTTAAAGAGTTCGAAAGTAATAACAATACTCCCCACTCGACGCGAAATAATTCTAAGTTCCCTCCGTTACTTACAACGTACTTCAAGAAAGGAAAAGACAATCATGGTGCTTTATTCTTTCTAAATTATATACAAGCTGTACCTAAAATTGCACATACAGGATAGACCAACTCTTTGTTCAGGTGTACTCTTTTGTGATTACTGTATTGATAATTTCACCTTTTTACACTGACCTCACTCGCTCCATTATTCAGATTTGCATTAATCTATGGAGAAGGATGTAAAGATGACTCTAGGAAGTCACAGACCCGATACAAAGACACCGGGCCCGTCACCAGAAATCCATTCGTACTAAGCGTACCACGCCGAGCTCGCAGTCCCAGATTGTTTATTCTAATTGACACTTTCACATTTATTTTTATTGTCACCGATTTTCATTACCAGAATTTGTTGAAAAAACATAGGCCACCTACATGGAAAGTTTGGACGGATAGGTGTTGATAATGATTTTGAAGCTACTTTACATAAACCGCATCTTAATCGAACTTTGTAGTAATTACTGGGTTATATGTGTATGTATGTGACAGCAGTTCACAGCAGTGTACAAACAGTTCTAATTTATGTTAAGGAATTGGCACAAAACACTGTTGCGTGATAAAACCCATCTGTCCTCTCCGCAGAATTACCCGTAGTCCGACCTTATCATACAATGATAAAAACATTTAAAAAATTCTTATATAATTTGCCTTGTTGACCCTTTTATTAACATTAGACGAAATATGATAATCTTTTACGTTATAAAAAATAATAAAGATATGATTGTAAGTCATCGAGATTAGGAATGCATGATCTGATATTTCGCTTGATTTACTTCAAAATGGACATTTGGATCATCTGGTGATAAATTTCATAATTATATTTTTAGAGACCTATATCATGTGATCCTTGAATATTAAGGTAATTTTAACAACTATTGATTAGGGTGCATGGTCGATAGGCAATACAATTTGATAGTTAGCATTATTGTAAAATACACATCGTCACCATTCAACCAAAACCAAGATCAGAAGAGGGGCACTCGTCAGCATGGGGCTTCCCAGATAACAATCGAGAGAATTTTATGTTCTAATACACAATTTGCACACCTGTGTATTAGTGACTAATGCAGTATCAAACTTCTTTTTATTTGGTTAATTTAACGATAAGCTGGCCAAAAATTAAAGAAACCCATTTTTTTTAAAACTAAAAGATCATACATTGTACACCTTTACAATGAAAAAGACGTCTAATTTACAGTTTATGCCCCGATCTGCAGTGCAATGTATTTTACAAATCTGCACACTACAGTTTTAAAAGACCTGTTA
Source organism: Ostrea edulis (assembly GCF_947568905.1). Classification (NCBI taxonomy): domain Eukaryota; kingdom Metazoa; phylum Mollusca; class Bivalvia; order Ostreida; family Ostreidae; genus Ostrea; species Ostrea edulis. The sequence continues at coordinate 5,983,808 of NC_079169.1, read as the reverse complement.
AAATCAATGACTTTCTTTTTCAGATTTTCACAGGCAAACCTTACATTGGAGATGTTAATTTGTATGACGGTCTTCCATAATCCAAAGTAATTAGAGTTGAGGAATTTGTATTAATATTAAATAATACCCATATTGTATTTTTGCAATTCACGAAGATGGACTGGGCTTTGGCCGCGCCTTGCACAATATGAAATCTTGCAATTTGACACGGCTGTCAGTGAAAATTAACTCAATTTACATGTCCATTTCTTGTAGTGAAACTTATGTCTTTTGTGGATAATTGAAATGATTTTCCTCATCATAATACCTTTTTGTAATGCATATGAAAAGAGCAAAGATTAAAAATGATTTGCAAGACTTTAGGAAAAGCTTTGAATAAAAGTTGATCAGCTGTGGCATTGAGACTTTCATTATTACATGTAGATTTCAATAAAAAGGGCTTGATTGAAAAATGCCAATGTGAAATTCACAAAATAAATAAACAAGGGTGTGGACATTATTTTGCAGAATTCTTTTAGGAAAATGATTTGATATTTAGCAGCGTATTGTAGACTGATTTCAACAGGGGTTACTCTTAAATGTATATTTTCTACATAGTAGTCTCATATCCATACCTACCTTTTTCTAAGACACTGAAAGGGGAACAAGAACAAGAAAAACAGAATCGTCGATTTCTTAGATATTGGAAATGAACAGTTTTGTCCAACACATAAAAACCATTCTTAAGAATTCACTTTCTCAAAAACGTCGACATAGTTGATGGAGAGCAATCGTAACTACTCGGCTATTTCCGTAACCGCAAAAAAGACGAGCGCGTGATCCGATTGGTCACGGTGTGATGCACTGTACCTCGAACAGCTTTATCAATTTCTTCTGTCTTACTTCTTTTATTACTTCCGGTTGACATTGCCTTTGGCGGCTCAGTATTTTAAGTACTTCCAAAGGATTCATATTTTATTCATCTTTCATTCATGGAGAAAAAGTGTTCCATATTTTCATTTAGCCTCCTTTTGGTCTCCATTTCGCATATTTATTTAAGTTTTGTAAGTCATTGTATTATAGTTTAACGGAAACTTCAAATGAAAAAGGCATCTCAATTAAACAATGAAATGCTCTCTATTATTTCATCGGGTGATAAAGGTAGCAAGGTGAAGATAACGAACAGTGATCAGTCTCATAACTCCTACAAGCAATACAAAATAGATAGTTGGGCAAACACGGAGCCCTGGACACACCAGAGGTGGGATCAGGTGCCTAGGAGGAGTAAGCATCCCCGTTGACCGGTCACACCCGCCATGAGCCCTATATCCTGATCAGGTAAACGGAGTTATCCGCAGTCAAAATCAGTGTGCCAAGAACGGTTTAACAATCGGTATGAAACACATCAGACAGCATTTGACCCAAAGATATGTTGTATTGAGGAACTAGATCGTTATAACGACCATAGAATTTGCGAAATGCTGACTTCAATCAAAACCGTTGAAACCCCTGTACCATCAACTTGTTTGTCAGTAGCTTACCTCGATTTAAAAAGTGACCATACTCAGAACAAGCTCTTGCATATCGAATCAGTTGAGAAAAATAAACACCATATGCAGGTGATAATGGAATATTGGAAGTTGGCGATGGAGAAGCTGAAATCATCCAAGCATTGCTGAAAAAGTGCAGCGGGTTATGCATTTTTTTCTTGCAATGATCGCTACCTTCATCACCCGATGAAACAACAAAGAAAGGCGTCCAATTGTTTATATTTTAATATATTTTTAAAACATAAAGTAGAATTAAGTTCTAAAATATCATATGGTTTCCCATTTGTTACTGTTCCATCCTGTGTAACTTTTGGCTTTGACGCCGCTCCATATTTGGTTATACATGTATAGTTTCTTGTCACTTCAGATTAAGATTTTTGTGGTAATTGATTCCGTGATAGTAATACGTGTATTTGTGTAAATCAGACAATATAACCAGGTTTGGAATGTATTACACTTTTTGATTACATGTTTTACCGTTTACCTGATCAAGATATAGAGTTCACGGCGGGTATGACTGGTTGACAGTGTAAAAACGGAGCAATTCGTAGTCAAAATTACTGTGCCACGAAAGGTCTAAAAATCGGTATCAAACAGACTACTTGGGGTAGCTCAGTGGTAGAGCATTCGCGTCGTAACAGAGAGGTCGTGAGTACTTAGCCCTGTTCGTGTCATGACCTAAGACATTAAAACAGGTAGTGGTTGCGCTCGGCATTGAGAATTACGGGTTAAGGTTCCGTGTCGCGGCAGGTGTTGACATGTTAAAGAACCCTCACTGCTACGGGCCTGAGCACTGTGTATAGGTCTAGATTTGTGGTACTTCATCTACAGCTGGTGACGTCTCAATATGAGTGAAAAATTCTCGACGGGACGTAAAACAATGACACAAGTCAGTCAGGATTTGACCCCAATGATAGGTTGTTTTGGCAAACTAAATCCTTTATGCGAAGGGAATATCAACTAATGTAATTTTACAAGTGAAATTACATTTCAACCTCATATCTTTTACGAAGTTTTGGGTTTGGTTTTAAGGTCTCGTGTCTAAGAACGAAACTTGAGGATGTAGGTCAAAAGGGTGAGCGGGAGGGGACTCACACCCCATCCCTACCTGACCGTTCTGCCGCCTATTGTTTTCGTAAACGACGGTATTTGAGTAACACGTGATTTCACTTGGGATAAGGAAATATCATCTAATGTGAAGGGAATACAAAAAAATGTGAAGGGTTATATATTTGATAGCCTATACTAAGATTTCTATGTTTTTAGTTAAGTGCATTCCAATTTAAAAAGAAAAGATGTGAAAATGAAATAAGAATGACACTGTACAAACACACAGTGTGTATTTCCCGGAACCAATGGAAGAAGTGGATTCTTAAGCTTGTGTTCTCGCTTATTTATCCTTTCCATGTCTTATTCCTACGATCAAACAAACAACTTGGTGGAATATTTGATGAAAATACTTTTTATAATAACCGGTTTCCCCATCATGGAAAATTGTGTACTAAAGATTAAAAGCATATAATTTTAGTTCACTTAACGCATTAACAACATTTTTATCAGAGGTGTGACAAACCTTTAAAGTACCAAATAATTCAAGGTGTGTGAAAGAGACACGGACCATGGTTAATAGTGGTAGGCTTAGAACGAGGTTTCAGATCAAGCATGTCAGTACCTCGAGGTATCATATCAATGATAGGAAATAAAATAATTTCGATAAAAGACAAATAAGTTTGGTTGGAAGGGCGTGGTATGAAAGATTGCAATATACATCAAATATTGACAATGTTTAATTAAACTGCACTACTAAACTAAGATACGGACTGTCTGTCTATATATAGGTCACATACTGTATCAACAAAAGGGCTTTTGCTAGACACTCAAAAAATCTTCTCAAATTTATCAAATATTTGATTTCGTCGATATAAAGTACATTTGCAACAAAAGTCGAAATAATTAACCATTACTTCTCCTACATATTGAATAGAGCCAACACCCACTGCGGTTATCCCCCCTTTACATAAGACGTGTTTGATTAGATGTAATGTTTTCCAGGCTTATGTCCTAGGTTGTTGTTTTTATTAACACTAATTACTTCTTCTGCTCTCGACAGTAACATGTTTGAATGACGCGAAAGATCCCGTATCAATGAAAGAAGTTCATATTGCAAGGTTTTATGTTGTTTAATTGGTGTTCTTAACTGCACATTCTAATGA